>NC_079198.1:123610649-123850649 GCF_029499605.1 Hyla sarda | reverse complement strand
ACCCGTAATGTGGCGCAGTGATGGCGGGCTGTGGGGTATGGAGCTGAAATGAAGACCTGAGTAAAATATATATTTTATATATAATATTTCTATTAAAAATATATATTTTAAATATACATACAGTATATATTAAAAAAAAATATATATATATATATATATCAATTTTAATTATTTATATATGTATATAATTGTAATTATATATATATATATAATTAAAATTATATACATATATATAATTAAAATTATACACATATAAATATATATTAAAAATTATATATATATATATATAATTAAAATTATATATGTATAATTTTAATTATATATATATATATATATATATGCATATAATTTTATATATATTTAAATTATATACAGATTTATAAATATATATAAAATTAAAATTATATACATTTATAAATATATATATATAATTAAAATTATATACATATATTCATAAATATATGTATATAATGTTAATTATATATATATTTATAAATATGTATATAATTTAAATTTTTTATATATATATATATATATATATGTGTGTGTATACCGTATATAATTTTAATTAAAATTATATGCATATATATATTGTATATAATTAAAATTATATACACTATATATATATATATATATATATATATATATAATTAAAATTACACACACACACACATATATATATATATATATATATATATATATATATATATATATAATTAAAATTATATATGTAATTTTTATATATATATATTTTTTTTATATATATTATGTTTAAGGTCTGATAAGTATTATGGTAAGTGTAAGGTAGAAGCATATTTGTTACGGCCTCCAGGGCATGCTGGGAGTTAGGGCTCATTCACACTATGGTATATATCTCCAGGCGGAAATTTTATCTGGAGCTGGCAATACGAGCTAGACGGCAATGCGTGTCCGAGCGAACATGTTTGTTCTTTCAGAGAAGTCTGGAATATATGTTTCCTCATGTAAATTGTGTGAATGTTGCTGCAGAATCCCATTGACAACTATGGGAGACTGCTGCACCATATTTTCTGAATGGAATTTCGCTCGGAAAATCAGTAGTTTGAATGAGCCCTTATAGTTTTGCAAAAATTGGGGGTGCCATAGGTTGGAGACCACAGCTCCAAGTCAGGGTTGTGGTTTTGTGACAGCTGGTTGGGGGCCAGTAGCATCACCCACCCACACCCTGCGTCCATGTTTGTCATGGGGAGTACCCGCATTTATGACATGTGCTCCGTGTGTATATAGCTTTTTTATTATTTCTGCACTTTTTCTCACTAGTGCATTTCAATATAGACTGTATAGTGTTCTCCACAGAAAATCCTATTCTCCCCTGACCACCCCCTTTCTATATATCAGTGTTTAAATAACCATAAGGAACACCCCCGCCCCGACCGTTCAGCCTCCAGACCGTTCTCTTAGTGCAGCTCCCGTCCGGCTGCTGATCTGTAATTTATTATAATGGCGCTGTTCTAAGTGTCCTTGTGTTATTGTATTATTATTTATGACAGGAGTCAGGCTCGCTAATGGTGGTTATATATTAATAGGAGGTCGGCAGCTGGAGACTTAGGCCGTAGTCAATGGACTAACAATATACATTTTTTCTTTTAATTAAATATTGGAGATGAGAAGACTAGATCGCCCTAGGATATATATCTTTTTATTCAGGTATCATGGAGGCTTAAAGGGGTACTCCCATGGAAAACTTTATTTTTATTTATTTTTTTAAGTCAACTGGTGCCAGAAAGTTAAACAGATTTGTAAATGACTTCTATTAAAAAATCTTAATCCTTCCAGTACTTATTAGCTGCTGAATACTACAGAGGAAATGGTTTTCTTTTTGGAACACAGAGCTCTCTGCTGACATCTTGACCACAGTGCTCTCTGCTGACATCTCTGTCCACTTTAGGAACCGTCCAGAGCAGCATATGTTTATTATGGGGATTTTTCTCCTACTCTGGACAGTTCTTAAAATGGACAGAGATGTCAGCAGAGAGCACTGTGCTCGTGATGTCAGCAGAGAGCTCTGTGTTCCAAAAAGAAAAGAATTTCCCCCCGTAGTATTCAGCAGCTAATAAGTACGGTAAGGATTAAGATTTTTTAATAGAAGTCATTTACAAATCTGTCTAACTTTCTGGCACCAGTTGATTTAAAAAATAAAAATAAAAAAAAAGTTTTCCACGGGAGTACCCCTTTAAAAATAATAACATGGTACAGCTAGCAGAGGTATTATACGCATGCCATGCTGCACCAGTACTCCTGTGGTGGTGATATTCAATACCACTGAGCTCACAAAGGACATTTATAGACTGTAAATCACTGTAGATCAGTCTTTACCAACCAGTGTGTCTCCAGCTGTTGCAAAACTACTACTCCCAGCATGCCCGGACAGCCTTTGGCTGTCCGGGCATGCTGGGAGTTGTAGTTTTGCAACAGCTGGAGGCACGCTGGTTGAGAAACACTGCTCTAAATATATCCATTGTAATCAATAGGTAGCAATGATTTCATTGGAAGCCATTGGGTACTTTTTGCAAACATGTAATTTGCTTGCACAGCATGAATTAGACCGTCACGTGGTGCCCATTGAAATCCATCTTATGCCTCTTAGCACATACTTAAAGGGGTACTCCGCTCCCCAGCGTCCGGAAGTTTATTGTTCCGGACGCTGTGTGCGGGCTTCCGTGTTCTGGGCCGCCCCTCGTGACGTCACCCCCGCCCCCTCGATGAAAGTCTATGGGAAGGGGGCGTGGCGGCCATCGCGCCCCCTTCCCATAGACTTTCGCTGAGGGGGCGGGCGTGACGTCACGAAGGGGGCGGGCCAGAACACGGAAGAACGCACACAGCGTCCGAAACAATAAACTTCCGGATGCTGGGGAGCGGAGCTTCCGACACAGGGCAGCGGAGTACCCCTTTAACCCCTTTAAAGGGGTACTCCGCTGCCCTGTGTCGGAAGTTAATTTCCACCGGAGTACCCCTTACTCCGGTGGAAATTATTATTTATTTATTTTTTTTAAATCAACTGGTGCCAGAAAGTTAAACAGATTTGTCAATGACTTCTATTTAACAAATCTTAATCCTTCCAGTACTTTTTAGCAGCTGTATTCTACAGAGGAAATTATTTTCTTTTTGAATTTCTTTTTTTTTTTTGTCTTGTCCACAGTGCTCTCTGCTGACACCTCTGTCCGTGTCAGGAACTGTCCAGAGCAGCATAGGTTTTGCTATAGGGGATTTTCTCCTCCTCTGGACAGTTGCTGATACGGGCATCAGGTGTCAGCAGAGAGCACTGTGGACAAGACAAAAAAGAAATTAAAAAAGAAAAGAATTTCCTCTGTAGCCATACAGCTGCTAATAAGTACTGGAAGGGTAAAGATTTTTTTTTTTTTTAATAGAAGTCATTTACAAATCTGTTTTAACTTTTTGGCACCGGTTGATTAAAAAGAAAAAAAAAAATACCCTTTTAATTGGTCGTCTGGGACCTGTAGTTCCACAGCTGCCAGGGCGGTACCCCCAATTTCCCCCAGAATCCTCCATGTGCCCATAGTACAGCACTTTTCAGCAGGATTGTACAGGTTTATTTATGTCACCTGCTCTCAGCCTCTATCCCCCAATAATATGTATATACTCTGTAACTCACATACGTGATCTTACGACGCTATCTGTGGAGACCGTTCAGGCGTCAGGACCTCCGCTCAGAACTTGCTGCCTTTTTTCAGTTTTTTTTATTTTTATTTTATTTTTTCCTGCAAAGTATAAAGTGTTATTTCTTATAATAGAAAAAAATGACTTTATTTTCCTAAGAAAAAGAAACAAAACAAAAGCTGTAATATTCTTTTGTCGTTTGTACAGAATTGTTACTGTTGTAGTATTTTTTTGTTGTGTGTATATATATATATATATATATATTTTTTTTTTCCCCCCTTTTGGTTATATTGTAATGTAATATAATGTTATTAAAAAAAAAAAAGACAGATGCCTAATATACGACCTGGGCTCCTGGTGTGTTTGTTTGTGGCGCTTTTACGTGCCAAATATCAGGTACTACAACACCAAAAATGACTGCCTACATGTGATTCCTAGCCAATGTGCCTCCAGCTGTTGTAAAACTACAACTCCCAGCATGCCCGGACAGCCTTTGGCTGTCCGGGCATGCTGGGAATTGTAGTTTTTCAACAGCTGGAGGCACACTGTTTGGGAAACACTGTCATATACAATACCCACCAGTCAGGATACAGTCATATGCAAATCTTTGGGACATCTGACAAATCCGTATCCTGATTGTTGTAGTTTCCGGCTAGGAATTTGCAGAAGATTACACTTTAAAGGGGTTATCCAGGAAAAAAACTTTTTATTTATATATCAACTGGCTCCAGAAAGTTTAACAGATTTGTAAATGACTTCTATTAAAAAAATCTTAATCCTTTCAGTACTTATGAGCTTCTGAAGTTGAGTTGTTCTTTTCTGTCTAAGTGCTCTCTGATGACACGTGTCTCGGGAACCACCCAGTTTAGAAGCAAATCCCCATAGCAAACCTATTCTAAACTGGGCGGTTCCCGAGACAGGTGTCATCAGAGAGCACTTAGACAGAAAAGAACAACTCAACTTCAGAAGCTCATTAGTACTGAAAGGATTAAGATTTTTTTAAATAGAAGTCATTTACAAATCTGTTTAAATTTCTGGAGCCAGTTGATATATAAATAAAAAATTTTCCTGGATAACCCCTTTAATCATTGTCTAACAAAAAGTTCTGAGGTTTTCTACTACTCCAGTGTTTTCCAACCAGTGCGCCCCCCCCCCCCCCCAAGCTGTTGCAAAACTACAACTACCAGCATGCCCGGACAGCCCTTGGCATGCTGGGAGTTGAAGTTTTGCAACAGCTGGAGGTACACTGAATCACGAGCACAGTGCTCTCTACTGACATCCATAAGAACTGTCCAGAAAATCCCCATAGCAAACATATGCTGCTCTGTACAGTTCCTAAAATGGACAGAGATGTCAGCAGAGAGCACTGTGCTCGTGATGTCAGCAGAGAGCTCTGTGTTCCAAAAAGAAAATAATTTCCTTTGTAGTATTCAGCAGCTAATAAGTACTGGAAGGATTAAGATTTTTTTTTTATAGAAGTAATTTACAAATCTGTTTAACTTTCTGGCACCAGTTGATAAAAATAAAAAAATAAAAGTTTTCCACCGGAGTACCCCTTTTAAGAACCATTCATTCTACAACGTTTGAACTTCATGTATTGGAAAAACCTATTCAACATCAAAATGACATTTTATTGCAAACTATATACAAAAAAACACTGGGGTTACAAGTGAATCCCATCAGATCTGTAATGTTACAGGATTCTATGATTAGTCTTGATCTTACAAATATAAGTGAACCTTTACTAGAAAAATAATATTGACATAGTAATATTCGTCTGCCACCTCTGGGAGCGATAAAGTTGTGTCAAAATGAAGGATTTGACACACTACAGTTTTACTGCTTTATTAATCAGATTTTTTTTTCAAATATTTTTTGTGAAGAAGCTATTAAAGGAGTTTTTTTTTTTTTTTGGGACTATATTATTGATGACCCAAGGAAAGGCAATCACTCGCTAGTCAGCTGTTTGGCACCCTGGTCTACATACTGAATAGGGCTGAATGTTCTTTATATAGAGATAAGAAGAAAAGTGTCTAGCAGGCTACACGATCCGATAAAACTTTATTACGATAGGTTAAAGGGGCTTATCCAACATAAGGTTACTTAAAGGGGTTCTCCACTGCCCTGCCTTCCGGAGCTCCGCTCGCAGCATCTGGAAGTTTATTACTCTGAACGCTGTGTGTGGGCTTCCGTGTTCGAGGCCGCCCCCTCGTGACGTCACGCCCGCCCCCCCTCAACGAAAGTCTATGGGAAGGGGGCGCGACCGCTGTCGCGCCCCCTTCCCATAGACTTTCGTTGAGGGGGCGGGCGTGATGTCACGAGGGGGCAGGCGTGACGTCACGAGGGGGCGGCCTCGAACACGGAAGCCCGCACACAGTGTTCGGAGTAATAAGCTTCCGGACGCTGCGAGCGGAGCTCCGGAAGGCAGGGCAGTGGAGAACCCCTTTAAGTACTTACCTGCAAGACCTTTATGAACATGCTTAGCAAGGTTGATGGTAAGTGGCTGCGTCCTGTGTCCCCCATAACGCTGCTGATTAGTTTGTGTGAACTGGCTATTTCCTGTTTCTGTGCCTCCCTCCAACTACAGTCCCAAGGATCCCTTGTATCTAGGTGGGAGGAGACTTATCTCCCTCCCACACATCAACCACCCCACCCATTGCAGCACAGCTAGGCTCCCTTCCATCTGTGCTGTGCTTGAAACTACAATTCCCTGCAGCCCTGTGGAGCGTGATCTCCCTCCCACCCAGCAGTCACTCCACCTACTGAAGCACAGACAGGCTCCCTTTCAACACCTGACTTGTGATGTAATGTCTCTGGCCACACTGCAACCATGGAAAGGCCTGAGACAACACTCATTTTCTATACTGCTAAAAAAAATGAACATCAGTGGCAAAGATCACGTAAGAATTGCGAGACCAGACATCAAACACATGTACAGACACTATATTATGAACAACACTAACTTTACAGCTCCAGTAGCACAGTCAAATAAAAATAAAAAAAATACCGGAATACCCCTTTAAAAAGCATGTTCACATAGCCAGGACAAACACATGAATAGGATCTGGAGCTATTCAAGGATGGTCTGTGATTAACGCGGTACTCTGGTTAAAAAATGTTTTTCATATCAACTGGCTCTAGAAAGTTAAACAGATTTGTAAATTACTTCTTTAAAAAAAAATCTTAATCCTTCCAGTACTTATCAGCTGCTGATGTTGAGTTGTTCTTTTCAATCTGACCACAGTGCTCTCTGCTGACACCTCTGTCTGTCTCAGGAACTGTCCAGAGTAGGAGCAAATCCCCATAGCAAACCTCTCCAGCTCTGGACAGTTCCTGAGACAGACAGAGGTGTCAGCAGAGAGCACTGTGATCAGACAGAAAAGAACAACTCCACTTCAGTAGCTGATAAGTACTGGTAGAATTAAGATTTTTTAATAGAAGTAATTTACAAATCTGTTTAACTTTCGGGAGCCAGTTGATATGAAAAAAAAAAATTGTTTTTCACTGGAGTACCCCTTTAAGACAACTGTTGAAACCTGTCAGACGTGTCCATGGCTCCTGGTTGTCTGTGAAGAACATGATCCAAGAGAGCTGGTTTGTGTGTTTATACCAGTGTTTTCCAACAAGTGTGTCTCCAGCTGTTGCAAATCTACAACGACCAGCCAATGGCTGTCCAGACATGCTGAAAATTGTAGTTTTGCAACAGCTGGAGACACACTGTTTGGAAAATTATACTGTTCATCATATAGTGGTGGTGCTGGCTAACTGCAGCTCCTCCACCACCTTCATTATACAATATACAATGTGGCAGGGCTTCCAATCTTATTTAATGTGTAAAACAGGAAGTCAAACAGCTGATTGGCGATTGATTGCCCATCCTGAGCATAGGCCATCAATCATATGGGGGGGAAATTCATAAAAGTGTTTACCCATTTTTTTTCTCTTACATTTGTCGCTAAAAAGTCGCAGTTGCGACTACACATTTTTCTTTGCGACAATCGTTCTTCAGAACGAGAAAAGCAAAAATAATGATTTCAGCTTTTGTTAGCAACTCTCACAAATCAGCTCATGGTAGTTAGAGATTTATAAAATGAGAATGTTGTAAAAAAGTCGCAATAAAGTAAAAGTTTGCTTACATTTACTCCAGGAAAATCCTGGCTTAGGGTTCTTTCACACCACGTTTTGTACTTACGGTTCCCAAATACGGCTGGGAGAGGGGGGGGGGCTTAATCGCGGCACCCGCACTCAGCCGTATTCGGGAACCGTATTTAATGTATGTCTATGAGCCGATCGGAGTGAACCGCAGGCTCCGGTCGGCTGCGTTTTCGGCCGTATGCGGTTTCCCGATCGCAGGCAAAAACGTGGTCAACGGCTCATAGACATGCATTAAATACGGTTGCCGAATACGGCTGAGTGCGGGCGCCGCGATTAAGCCCCGCCCCCCTCCTCCCAGCCGTATTCGGGAACCGTAAGTACAAAACGTGGTGTGAAAGCACCCTTAATAAAATACCTCACCTACTTTTGCTTACCTGTGGCAGATTTCAAGATTTTGCTTACGCACGACAAATTTACTAAGGCAGTGCAACATAATAATACATTTGTCGCACGTAAGCAAAACGGCAGTAAAAAAAAACTAAAAACAAGAGGACTAAAGCAAGGTTTTATAAATGTCCCCCATAGTCCCGTAAACTACAGAAATTTCTTCTAGCATTGGAATACCACCCCAATATTCCAATCATAAAACATACCAGAAACACCCACCTCTGGGAACGTTTGCAAAAAAAACAAACAGGATGTTGGCTGGTATTTTAGGGAAGTCTACTATCTAAGCTGTACAGTATATGAATCCTCTATAGTAACTATAATCTATAGTTCTTTGTCTGTATTAAACCTCTATAGTAGCTATAAAATTACTGAACCATTTTTGAGGTTCTTTCCCCGTTCCATGATGATGAGAAACTAAGGCTGTGCAGTCACTGTGATGGTAACGTTCACGGGAGCGTCTTCTGGAGAAGGAGACAACTCAGGCAAAGGCACCTCTTCCGTATTACTGGGAGCAGCTGCTGTAGCCGATACTGGGTGAAAAAATGGTTAAAAATGTGTTAAGTTGTTAAAATGTGCCAGCATGTAAATATGCACTGTCATATGAACAAACTTTTCATAGGTCAATAGTACAAGTGAATCTATAAAAAACTTTGTAATTTATCTTATTAGAGACAAAAATGCTTCTTTCTCCTGTTGTCAAGCTTCTTTCCTTTTCCCCTATGTTGCAAGACTGCATTCATTTTTGAAAATCAGCTCAGCTTTGTCCTGTGTCTGCAAGACAAGCAGTAAATGTCTATGGGGGGGGGGGGGGGGGAGGGGGATTAAGACCCCAAAAAATCAGTTGTCCTGTGAGTGGTGAGTCTAAATCTTAGGATAACTCCCTTTACGTCTCAATAACAACTCTGGATTACTCCTTTAAAGGGGTACTCCGCTGCTGTAGCGTTCGGAACATCATGGGGGTCGTGACATCATGACCACGCCCCTCGTGACGTCACGCTACACCCCCTCAATGCAAATCTATGTGAGGGGGGGGCATGACAGCTACCACGCCCCCTCCCATAGACTTGCATTGAGGGGATGTGGTCGTGACGTTATGACCCCTGCCACCCGTTCATCCAGTGGCGGGATCCCCGTGATCAGACATCTTATCCCCTATCCTTTGGATAAGATGTCTACGGGCAGAGTACCCCTTTAATATGCTCCTTGGACATCATCAAGAGTAGGATGACACGTAACGGATCCTATAGTGTGCCTCCTGCTCTGCCTGTGTTGTCTGCTATATGAGCAGATACACAAGGACCTGCGAGTTACTCACAGACATTGCGGTCACTCTCGGCCTAGGTCAGGGAGAAGGGGGAGCAACTTGCAGGTCCCTCTAAGGCTGCAGTAGTGGCGGATCGCTGGTTTTCAGCGCTTGCAGGAGGAGGTGACAGCTTCCATTCTCCGTCCTGCGCCCGCGGCTGAAAACTCATTAATTTCCAGCACCCGCGGCTCACAGGAGGAAAAACATGATTAGGCCCCCGATGTGGGGACAGCGCTGCGGCTGATTGTTCATTTATTCGAGGGGGGAGAGGCCCGACCGGTATTGCAGCATAGGGAAAAATACATACCGTACAGAAAAAACACACCGGTATATCGCCCAGCACTAACTATAACAATGCATACACTGATCCCTTACACTGTTCACTGCCATGCAATAGCATGGCACTGATCAGTGTTATCGCCGCTCGACTGCTCCTGCCTGGATCTCAGGCACGGAGCAGTCGGCAATTTTTACTTTCGTTTTAGATGCGGCGATCAAGTTTGATCGGCGCATCTAAATGGGTTACTGCCGGATATCAGCTCGATCGGCGATGTCCACATTAGCAGTGGGTCCTGGTTGCTTATAGCAACCAGGACCCACCGGGTATGATGCGCGCTCAGCTGCTGAGCGCACGTCATAACTTGGGAGCCCCAAATGGAAGTGAATGTCTGTCTAGTTGCAGCAAGGGGTTAAGATACACACAAATACATGTCCTCATACCCTCAGCAGGAGATTCTGCCGCTGGAGCTGGTTCCCCAGACCCGGAGGGTTCTTCGCTCCCATCTGCTGCCGTTTCAGCATCTTCTGGAGTACGGATGTTCTCTCGAGCCTCAGCCGAAGCACTAAGGAGCAGAAGAGGGGACAGAATGTTCTAGAATAGGTACAAATAGAGCAGTAAGGGACAATGCTGGATTAGACCACACAGGAACTCAATGCACTAAATAGGAGAATTATTTTTAACAACATTATTTGCAAAGTTGCTTATTTTTTTTCTATTATCATATGGACTTAAGGGATAAACCTGGCTGTAAAGGGGTTGTTACCGTAGGCATAAAATAGGAAAAAAAAAAAAAATCCACTGCAGCTCCAGCGTTTCCCACTATGCCATCAGCATCATGTCACATAAATAGTTCATGTGATGCTGCAGTCAATCATTGTCCTCAGTTGTTATATGTTGTACATGGTGGTGTATTTAGGGTTTGTCCTGCCTGACTAAACTCATACACCCCCATAATCTACATTTTTGATAAGGCCCCCTTCCCAGAGACATACTGCCCTACGTATCCACTCTCAGGCATGTCACTAGTGCCACCCATCAGCCTCAGCTATTCCTTTCTGTCTGACCACAGTGCTCTCTGCTGACACCTCTGTCCATGTCAGGAACTGTCCAGAGCAGGATAGGTTTGCTATGGGGATTTGCTTGTACTCTGGACAGTTCCTGACACAGACAGAGGTGGCAGCAGAGAGCACTGTGGTAAGACTAGAAAGAACTACACAACTTCCTCTGGAGCATACAGCAGCCGATAAGTACTAGAAGGGTTAGGATTTTTAAATAAAAGTACTTTACAAATCTGTTTAATTTTCTGGAACCAGTTGTATTTGAAAGAAATTGTTTTCCACCAGAGAACCCCTTTAACAGGTGGGATGCAAACGGCAATGTGAACCTAGCCTTAGCAGTGATGTACGTGACCTCATCGCTACAGACCCGGCAGGGAACAGAGCAGCAGCGAGGGATTCAGAGGGAACAACGTTTATTCTGGTTCCAGCTCTTTCTTATTTCTCTAAAATTCACAGACAATCCAACTCTTCATATTTTATGGAAATATAATGTACTTACGGCCTGAAGAACAAGTCGTGCAATCCTGGACAAGGAGATAATAGAAAAAGAAGAAGTTAATATATATTTATATAAAAGTAGTATAATATAAAAAGACTATAGAGACTATCCACATTAGTTGCACTGTGTAGAGGTTGAACTTACACCTCCAACACTAAGGCCATGTTCACACAATGACGGAATTTCCAAGCGTAATCCATCAGAAAATTCCATTTGGAAATTCCATTAAAGCAGAGTCCCATTCAGCTGCACCACGCACATGGTGGAATTACCACAACGGAAATTATGATTCCGGTCTCCACCAAAGGTTCACAAAGCCGAAAGAACAGGTAATTATTTCTACGTGAGACCGGCCCTGGATTTTCCCTTCTCTGTGATATGTACATCATTGCCTGTTACTACCTAAAGGGGTATTTCAACATTAGGTACAAAGTTCATGCTGCAGAAGCAGATAACATTGCTTACCTTCCTGTACCTTCCTTACCAGTTCCAAAAGCATCAAAAATCTATTTTGTTTGTGTTTCTGAGTTGCTGCAGAACATTGCTCTACAGCAGTGATTCCCAACCAGGGTTCCGCGGAACCTGGGGGTTCTGTCGAGAACTGCCGGGGTTCCACAGGCTCCAGCGGGCAATTTTTATTTTCTTTTTTTAAATCTCCTGCGCACCTGTGAATCACGGCGGCGCAGGGGGGAAATGAAGCTTGCATGCGCATTGCGTGTATATGCGCACACAGCGTCCCCCACCCCCTGCGGCTCCATGAGTGAATCACAGGCGGGAAAGGGATAAATGCAATGGGGATGGTGCGCCGGATTCTTCCTGACCCTCAATTCTACCAGGCCCCCCAGGATTCTTCCCGCACCCCCCTCCCCCCCCCGCAGAAGGACGTTGACAGCTCAGCTTAATTAAGGTAATGCACCCTCTCCCCTCTGTCACCCCTGTCCATCCCCCTTTGTCACCCCTCTGTTACCCCCTTTGACCCTTGTCCACTTTCCTGTCATCCATGTCCACCTCCCCTCCGACCACCCCCAGTCTACCCCTATGACCAATGTCCAACCCCCACTATTCACCCATCTGTCCCTTTGTTACCCCTCTCCACCCCTCTGTTACCACCTTGTCAATCCCTCTTTTGCCCCCAAGCCCCCCTGTCACCCATTTACACTCTTCTACTCCCATCTGTCACCCATCTGTCACCCATGTACACCCCCGACACCCCTGTTACCCTTGTACATCCGTCACCCATGTACACTCCTCTACACCCCCAACACCCCTGTTACCCATGTACACCCCTCTGTCACCCATGTACACCCCTCTGTCACCCATGTACATTCCTCTACACCCCCAACACCCCTCTGTTACCCATGTACACCCCTCTGTTACCCATGTACACCCCTCTGTCACCCATTTACACCCCTCTCACCGCCTACACCCCCCTGTCACCCATGTACACTCCTCTACACCCCCAACACCTGTGTATACCCCTGTCACCCATGTACATTCCTCAACACCCCCCCAACACCTCTCTGTTATCCATGTACACACCTCTGTTACCCACGTACACTCCTCTACACTCCTTTCACCCATGTACACTCCTCTACACCCCAAAACCCCCCTATCATCCCTTATGCCTCCCTGTCACCGTTGTACACTCTTCTACACCACAAAAAACCCCTATCACCCCTTATGCCTCCCTGTCACCCGTCTTCTACACCCATGTACACTCCTCTACACCCCTCTGTCACCCATGTACAGTCCACTACACACCTGTCACCCATGTACACCTTTCTATACCCCTCTGTTACCCCTTTACACCTATACGCCCCTGTATTCCTTTTTACTTGTAAAAGGGGAGTCTGGAGGCTGATGCTAGAAAAGTGCGGAGCCTAATAGGTTTGTTTTCATTGTGGCAGGAAGAATTGGTGATGATGGAGAAGAAAAGGGAACAACGCTGATTTTAGAAGACGTCAATGTGAGTAGCCCGTTAACTTCGGTAGGGGTTCCCCGCAAATTTTTTTTTTCCGAGGGGTTCCCTGAGCCAAAAAAGGTTGGGAAACACTGCTCTACAGAGCGGCTGCAGAACATTGCTCCACAGAGCTGAGTCCCTTTACACACAGCAAGTCTGAAAAAGCTTCTGTATTCATTCCCTGCCTGCTCCTTTGCCTGTGGTATCGTTCAGCACTGGGCAACATGGTATTAGCAGATCTCATTCTTCCCTTGATATATATAGGTATATGTGCATGTGAAAGGGAGATGGTGATGTGGTGGCTATCCAGATGTTGTGACATTACTCAGGGGCGGGGCGCTCAGAGACAAGATATGTCACGCCTTCTGAGACAGCATAGGATGATGCGTTGTCTCTGAAAAGAGGGAGGAGCTGGGGCTGCTGAGACAACACGAGCTGGGAGCTGCTGAGTACAACACAACTTCCTGTCAAGGTACATCAAGCAAAAATATGCTGAAGCCAGTACAATTTGTGATAACACTTTAATAGTAACATATATATCTCTGTTTTAAGTTAAAAAAAAAATCTGTCCCCCCAATACTGGAATAACCCTTTAATGTCTGGGTAGCCACATTTGCTTAAATGGTAGTCACTCAAGCAGGAATAAACACAACCAGGATAAGCGCACCACATCATGGTTGAGTTCCAAGAAGAGAAGCAAATATAGACTTTCTGCAGCAGATAAGCACAACAAATTTTATGCGTTGGCTTCATGACCGCCATTTAGCTTTCCCTCTATGGCAGTCATGTGACCTAACAGCTGAGCACCAGCGACAAGATGATACTAAATAGTGTACTGATGTTTGTTTAAGATTCCCCAAGAAAAGGCTGTAGGTAACACTCACGTGGGTTGTTCTCGCGGTTCCGGACAACGTATTGGAAGACCAGAAGGCATGCCACACTTGCCACTAACATGCCGGCAAAGCCGGCCCCAATAGCCACAGGGTAGACGTTATTTGGAGGGTCGGCTGGAAGGAAACAAATGATCCTCATGTGTAGTAAATACATATTTCTAAAGGCAATAGTGTTACTATGTATATTATCCATAGTTAATCCAAAAATGATTCTTTATGGCTGAATCTGATTAATAAGGCAGATGAGATATAATATCAATGGCACAATAGAAGAAAAGAAGACTGCACTCACCATCTAGTGGAAAACTTCTTTAATGTAGATTAGGCATAAATACAACATGCAGGGCAGACTTAAAGGAGTAGAGGCAGGGGTGATGACGGGACAGTGCTGTTTCGCACGCTTAGCGTGCGAAACAGTACTGTCCCGTCATCACCCCTGCCTCTACTCTTTTAAGTCTGCCCTGCACGTTGTATTTATGCCTAATCTACAGTAAAGAAGTTTTCCACTGGATGGTGAGTGCAGTCTTCTTTTCTCCTATTGTGCCATTTATACTGCATTGTACCTGGGACTACGCACCACCGTATCCATGTTTAAGGCAAAGGTTCACAGAGGTCCGTAATTAGCTGTGTCAAGTTAACCCCTTCAGCAGAGCAAGTGCCGGTCCACTATTCTCTTGACTCTTTGAGATATAATATTGCTTAGCTGCTTTTACCTTCTCTGCAGGCAATGTGGTACAAATGACAGACTGGTTGCCAGGGATGCACTGCATAGCGACCGCATTGTCAGGCATGACTACCCAGCAAGAAGTCTGCCTCAGATCCCCCATGTATTATCAGGGCTTTGTTGGCATCAAGTTAAAGAGCATCTGACATCTGGTGATCCGACACTAAACTCAGTATACAAGGTTATAGAGCAGCTGAAAAGCTTTAAAATGAAGGGTCACTTAGGAGTGGAGGATGGAGTGAGAGCAAGCGAAGATGTAGAAAATGTGTCCCTGTAGCCGCGGGTGTGCGGAGGCTCAGCCAATCACTGCAGGTCTCACATTCAGCTACGAGGACACAGTTTTCTTCATTACACCGGCTTGCCCAGCTCCCCTGCCTCCTCCATATTCTGCCCCCGGCCCGCGCGTCTTGAATATTCAGAGCACTCAACTCCCTCCACCGGTACCGGTAGACTTTGAATATTCAAGACGGAAGCAGAGTTTGGAGGAGGCAGGGGAGCTAGGAAAGCCGGCTCCCCACCTCCATTGCACGATGGAGCGCAATATGAATAAAAGTATAAAGATCCATAACTGCACAGAAGCCTGCAAAAACAGTAAGTGATGCTTTGGTTTAAAGCTTTTCACCCGCACTATAACCCAGTCTATTGGCTTAATGCGGGTTAACCAGCTGTCAGATTCTCTTTAAGGGTAGAAAATGGACAAGGAGATCTGGTAGTCAGGAAAAGGAGACATGGGGCTGAGCATATGGACTGCAGTCTGCTATAGAAGTTAATGGAGAGGATAGTGCATATGCTCCTCCTTCTGCCCAATTCCTCATCTACTGACTGTCACTTGGGACTCACATATGGAGGGCTAGAACCATATCAGCCCTTATAGTTCAATCACAGTGAAAAGGGAAGTGCTGCTCTGGAGGCTGATATTAAGCTCACACCATTTTATTGCAGTGCCCCATCCTAATGAAATAAAAAGCAAGGAGAAGGGGCTTGGGTCTCTGGACACCTAATAGACTCATGAGAAGATCCTCAAGATTAACCAGAAGAGCAGAACAGTTGTAAGGCACATATATATATAGTGAATACAAATAGCTGCACAGTACCACTTCTTATATCCTGTATGCTGGAGATTCAGGCACTGGTACTAGCATAAGAAGAAGGGAGCATGGCCGTATTAGTTTTAGTGAAAGACACTTTTTATCATACCCTGGTGATGGTATTATTGGCAGAAAGGTACCAATACGTTTGCATATGGCAACATTACCAATGGACATCAGAGCATCTGTCCCATTACTGTACCTGGTGTCTTCACCTCAGAAGGAAATCCTGTTGTCTTATGGTTGACAGCCAGTATCCTAAAGGCATATACAATGGAAGGGTCCAACCCTGCAAGTTTGTGCCCCCGGATTTCAGGTTCGATGTCACTGGCCACCGTGTCCCAGGCGGCGTCCTGGACAGATCTTTTAGGGATGGGGGCCGATCGGATGCTGGCTTGTCGCTGTACCATAAAACCCGTTAAGTCACCGACTCCTTTTGTCATCCACTCCAGATCCACTTCTGTCCTCTGCCGACTGTAGAGAAGTTTACTGATGGTCACATTGGGAGGCGTAGGATATTCTGTCAGAGAAAGGTCAAAAAAATGAATTAATCACCCAATCTATTGTATTTTGGGTGCAATCTGCTCAGTAATTTCCTCCCAACAGTTTAATATGAGCTACTTTGATTCAAATAATATGGTATGTGCAACCACAAAAAACTCATATGTTGCAAAATAAATGTGACTGTATATTGGGGAGTAGGGGTCCCATTTGGATCATTGCTATGGGCCCCCATCTCCTCTATTGGTAATGATTAGTCATTCAGAGGAGTTAAAAGTCAGCCAAACCTAGTGATTTTGGGCTGTCCACTAAAGGAAGATGTCAGGGCAGAGAAGGATCAGGCATGTTGGATTTTAATTGCTCATTCATTTTGTTCTTAGAATGAGAAAAGCCTGACAGTGGCTCAGAATACATGCACACTCAGACAAGTAGAATGTGCATGTGTATGTAGAGATACCTATACATAGCGGTTCGGCCAAACAAGCATGTGGTTGACAGCTATGTACAATGTACGCCCAGCTTTACACATTTCTCAGGGAAAGTTGGCACTTACTGTTGACACGAAGCCTTAGTAACAGAGAGGTGTTCCCCACAGCGTTAGAGGCCATGCACCGATACAATCCGCTGTCCGTCTCCGACACAGTCTCCCTCACAGTCAGGACTGAAATCCCATTCTGCTTGTATATACCATATTTTTGGGAATCGGTTATTATTTCCTTGTTGGAGTTGTCGTACCAGGTGATTTCGGAGCTGGGGGTGGCCAGCTTCAGGTTACAGATCAGCTGAGGGCTTTTTCCTTCTAGTATGGAGGTTTCAAGATTCGGGGAATCCAAAACTGGAGCCACTGTGAAAAAGGGGGAACAGGAAATTTGTCAAACATTCTCCAGACGTACATACTGTCAAGGTGATATTGGATACAGAAATAAACTAAATAACATTGGCGGGCTGATCATTGTAGGGTCACATGGTGAGGAACCCTATATAGAGGGAACAGATTTGGGCCCATTGCTGCAGATTAAGCTTAGTCATTGTTGTATAATAATATGTTCTTAAAAATAGTGAGGGAGTGTCCTAGAAATTTCTGCTGTTAGTAAATGGAAACATTTGTTTATATGCAAAAGCTGAAAACCCAATAATATCCTGTAGTCTAAAGTCTCAAGAGTTTAATCTCATCCTGTAAGTGCAGTGTAGTACAGGCCAGAACGGCCGCACGCCTCCGAGCCCAGCACATACCACTAGGGATAGAGAACCAGTCTACTCAGGAGGACTACAAGTCACACAAAGTCTATATTCTGTGACAGTGACATACTACCAGCTATCTCTACCTAAAGTGTGATATTCTCAATCTGTATCATCACCACTGTCTTATGTTACATTGGATCTGCAACATCAGTAAAGAGCGCACTGTTATCCATAAATCCTGGCTTTTGAGGTTTTATTCCAGAGGCTTTGATTCAGATAGCTACTTTATTTGAAGTAGTGGTTAGTGGGAACTGTCAGTTAAAGGAGTAGTGTAGCAGGGTTTTTATGATCCCATTGTGACCAGGCAAAAAGTAAAAAAAAAAAACTTTAACTTGCTCCCCCTGTTGCGCCCATATAGCTCTTCGTTCCTCCAGTGCTGGTCTTCTTCCTGCTTCCATGTGTACGAATCGTCACACTGTGATCAATGTATCGCTGGCAGCAGTGACGTTCCGCCGGGCATTGTGATAGGCTAGGCGCAGTGTAATGTAACAGGCCCAGGCAGCAGGGCCCAGGCTCCTTACATGACACTGCGCTCAGCTTATCACCAGCCGAGGTGGGACATCGCTGCGGGCGGTGATATGCTGATTGCGGTGTGACGAAGAAGACCGGCACTTAAGGACCAAAAAAGCAATATTGGTGCAAAGGGGGAGCGACGGAAGGTGAATTAAAGTTAGTTTTTTTTACTATTTACAGCCCGGGCACAATGGGATCATAGAAAAACCCGCTACACTACTCCTTTAACTACAAAGTTGTTACACTTCATCCACTGGACACTACGACCCTCATCATCAGTCACACATACAAACTACAACACTACTTCTCGCATCACAAACCTGACAACCTGCCAGCTAAGTGTCCAAATCTGTTTCCCAGAATGTACCCAAACCCCCGCTCACCACACCTCCGAAGTGTCTCGCTGCTCTAGCACTCCGATAGAGCAACAATTTAATCTGATACTGTATCTAAACTACTGATCCCATTCTCCATAAACACAACTTACTGAGCTTGATGTAGCACTGGGCGGGCTCGGCCATGGGGTGAAGTGCGGTGCAGATAAATAATCTGCCATCATACATCCGGTCAGGTTTGAAGACATAGATGTTGGAAGATTCCTTAACGTCTCCAATCTGACTGTTATTCCATTGCAGGGTGATGCGGGGCAGCCCGCCGGTCCACTCACACGTCAACATGATGAATTCATTCATCTTTGTGGCTACTGCAGAGCAATTGGGGCCACCTGGAGGCATCACTGAGACAAGAAAGCAAAATGTAACAAATGTATCAACTATATACAGCCTGAAAACATATATATTGCTCATATGCAAGGAGATCTGCAGCTGGGACCCCCGCGATCTCCTGTACGGGGCCCCGACTCTGCCGCAGCTGTCCGTTGCAGAAGGCGTGTCGACACGCCCCCTCCATGTATCTCTATGAGAGAGGCAAAGATGCAGCATTCTTGTATCCCCCCTCCCATTAGGCTGTATGGAGGGGGCGTGTCGTCTAGGGATCGACCGATTATCGGTTTGACCGATATTATCGTCCGGTATTCACGATTTTGGACGTTATCGGTATCGACAATTAGCCTTGCCGATAATACCCCGCCCCCCATCCCACCACACAGCACCGCCCCCCCCCCCATTTCCTCCCCCATCCCCGGTTTTATAATTACCTGTTCCCGGGGCCTGGGGTCCACGCTATTTCTGGCTCCTGCAGCGTCCTGTGCGCGCAGTCACAGCTCGGGATGCTGCCGGAGCCAGAACAGGTAATTAGCGCGGACCCCGGGAACAGGTAATTAGGTAATTATAAAACCGGGGATGAGGGAGGCAATGGGGCAGCGGCGGTGGTTGGACTAAGGACCGGCAGGCAGGGGAAGAGAAGCGGGTGGCGGTGGTCTCTGGTCCCGCAAAAGCCGCTGCAGTTCATTGATTTAAAGCGCCCGCTTTAAATCAATGATCTGCAGCCACTTTTTCGGGACCGGGGTGGGGTGGGGGGTGGAGAAATAGTCGATAACTTATACCGGAATATCGGTATAAGTTAACGGCTATTGGCCTGAAAGGCCACAGATTATCGGAATTGGCCCTAAAAAAAACGATATCGGTCGATCCCTAGTGTCGTCAACCTCAGTGAGGTCAAGGACAAGCGCAATAGCCGCGCTGAGCCGCGGTAATGCAGGGTCCCCGTGCGGATAGGTGATAAGTGTCTATGGCTGCAATACTCCTTGAGGGTCTATTCACACGTACAGTATCCTGCACAGAATTTGAAGCTCAGTCATTAAGTTTACTTTGGAATCTGCAGCATAAAATCATGTATTCTTCGCCGGTGTCACGACCCATAGTGTGCCTTCAGCTGTTGATATCGTAATCCGTCGCTCCGAGCAGCCACACAGGCCTGAGAGTCGACGAGTGCACTCGCAGTCGCTACTCCCGTAAAAAAAAAAAAAAAAAGGCGCCTCATGGACCCCATAATAGTAAATGGGATCTGTCGGGACCCGTTGTTGCCCATTGTGCCCCGTCCGGATAACAGACGATGATGTTAAAGGCACAAAAAAGAAAACTAAAAAAAAAATCCTGACGAACCTTTTCCGACGGGGCACAACGGCAGTGTAAAAGGGGCCTAACACAAACTTTAAAAGGAACACACTGGGGGTATTGTGTTATTTCCAATGCAGGTACCGGGGTGCAGAGCCTGGCACAAGGATTTAAAGTGAATCTGCCTCCTGCAAAATGGTGTCAAAATGCACCTTTATTCATGCATGAAAAATTTAAGAAGTGAGGCCCAGGGTCTGCAGTGCCCTTGGGCTTCAAAGTAGACAGACAGAGCTTTGCGAATCTCTGTTAAAATCCTGCGCATGCAGCAGTTCTGCAGACTGTGGCGCATGCGCAGTGAGGAACTGAGGTAGATGCCAAAACTGACACAGCCAGTGCATGTGCGCCACAATCAGCAACAATGGCACACGCTTGGGATTTCAATGATGTAAGTTAAAGATAGACCAGTGTCTGCCAACCAGGGTGCCTCCAGCTGTTGCAAAACTACAACTCCCAGTATGCCCGGACAGCCAAAGGCTGTCCGGGCATGCTGGGAGTTGTAGTTTTGCAACAGCTGGAGGCACCCTGGTTGGGAAACGCTGGGATAGACCATTAATATTCTTATCTCAGAAAACCCCTTTACACAAGTCATGCCATGAATGAAACATATCATCTATCCACAGGATAAGTATCTGACCAATGGGACCCTACTGAAGAAAAGTAGCTGAACATTTTAGAAGCTACAAGACTTTGTACCCATCTGGGTTGGAGATGTCCATGGGTTCATTTTGAATTAAAGGGGTATTCCAGTAAAAAAAAAAAAAAAAACATTTTTTTTTTCATATCAACCGGCTCCAGAAAGTTAAACAGATTTGTAAATTACTTCTATTAAATCCTTCCAGTACTTATTACCTGCTGAAGTTGAGTTGTTCTTTTCTGTCTTACCACAGTGCTCTCTGCTGACACCTCTGTCCATGTCAGGAACTGTCCAGAGCAGGAGAGGTTTGCTTTGGGGTTTTTCTCCTACTCTGGACAGTTACCGACACAGGCAGAGGTGTCAGCAGAGAGCACTGTGGTCAGACAGAAAAGAACAAGTCAACTTCAGCAGCTGATAAGTACTGGAAGGATTAAGAAGTTATTTACAAATCTGTTTAACTTTCTGGAGCCAGTTGATATGAATTATTATTATTATTTTTTTTTTACTGGAATACCACTTTAAAGTTACAGATGTCCCACATTTAAAGTTGTATGTTTCCCAAAGCAACGTCAAGCAAACTTTTCGTGGTTCTGTAAGAAAGATGTCAAAGGCTTGACTGCTCCAAAGTTACTTCCACTGTCTGATATCATGGTAGTAGGGTCGGTGATTACTCACCCACAGTGACGTTGCAGCTGACGTTGCTCTTGAGGGTCGGGTGGGAAATGGTGCATGTGAAGTTGCTTCTGTTTTGCAGCTGTGCGCCATTTTTTATCAGGGTTGCGTTTGAGTTTGACACAATGACTTTGTCATCTTCATTTGGTTGGAGCCATTGAAGCTGTGCCAGGGGAAACCCCCCAGGCCAGGAGCACCAGAGGGCCACATCCTTGTAGTTATTATGAGGTCGTGCTGTGCACGTGGGAGATCCCACTGGTGAATCTGCACAAAAAATAGTAAGAATGCACCAAAACACATCCAGAGCATCATCCCCGCCATATCAAATGGAGAAGATGTGATAACACCACACATCATCAATAATAATGTCTTTACACATCACCAGTACTACATATAATGTCCTCACACATCACCAATGATACATATAATGTCCTCACACATCACCAATGATACATATTATGTCCTCACACATCACCAATGATACATATAATGTCTTTACACATCATCAATGATACATATAATGTCCTCACACATCACCAATGATACATATTATGTCCTCACACATCACCAATGATACATATAATGTCCTCACACATCACCAGTAATACATATAATGTCCTCACACATCACCAATGATACATATAATGTCCTCACACATCACCAATGATACATATTATGTCCTCACACATCACCAATGATACATATAATGTCCTCACACATCACCAATGATACATATTATGTCCTCACACATCACCAATGATACATATAATGTCCTCACACATCACCAATGATACATATAATGTCCTCACACATCACCAGTAATACATATAATGTCCTCACACATCACCAATGATACATATAATGTCCTCACACATCACCAATGATACATATTATGTCCTCACACATCACCAATGATACATATAATGTCCTCACACATCACCAATGATACATATAATGTCCTCACACATCACCAATGATACATATAATGTCTTCACACATCACCAATGATACATATAATGTCCTCACACATCACCAGTGATACATATAATGTCCTCACACATCACCAATGATACATATAATGTCCTCACACATCACCAATGATACATATAATGTCCTCACACATCACCAATGATACATATAATGTCCTCACACATCACCAATGATACATATTATGTCCTCACACATCACCAATGATACATATAATGTCCTCACACATCATCAATGATACATATAATGTCCTCACACATCACCAGTGATACATATAATGTCCTCACACATCACCAATGATACATATAATGTCCTCACACATCACCAATGATACATATAATGTCCTCACACATCACCAATGATACATATAATGTCCTCACACATCATCAATGATACATATAATGTCCTCACACATCACCAATGATACATATAATGTCCTCACACATCACCAATGATACATATAATGTCCTCACACATCACCAGTGATACATATAATGTCCTCACACATCACCAATGATACATATAATGTCCTCACACATCACCAGTGATACATATAATGTCCTCACACATCACCAATGATACATATAATGTCCTCACACATCACCAATGATACATATAATGTCCTCACACATCACCAATGATACATATAATGTCCTCACACATCACCAATGATACATATAATGTCCTCACACATCACCAGTGATACATATAATGTCCTCACACATCACCAATGATACATATAATGTCCTCACACATCACCAATGATACATATAATGTCCTCACACATCACCAATGATACATATTATGTCCTCACACATCACCAGTGATACATATAATGTCCTCACACATCACCAATGATACATATAATGTCCTCACACATCACCAATGATACATATAATGTCCTCAGACATCACCAATGATACATATAATCTCCTCACACATCACCAATGATACATATAATGTCCTCACACATCACCAGTGATACATATTATGTCCTCACACATCACCAATGATACATATAATGTCCTCACACATCACCAATGATACATATAATGTCCTCACACATCACCAATGATACATATTATGTCCTCACACATCACCAGTGATACATATAATGTCCTCACACATCACCAATGATACATATTATGTCCTCACACATCACCAATGATACATATAATGTCCTCACACATCACCAATGATACATATAATGTCCTCACACATCACCAATGATACATATTATGTCCTCACACATCACCAATGATACATATAATGTCCTCACACATCACCAATGATACATATAATGTCCTCACACATCACCAGTGATACATATAATGTCCTCACACATCACCAATGATATATATAATGTCCTCACACATCACCAATGATTCATATAATGTCCTCACACATCACCAATGATACATACAATGTCCTCACACATCACCAGTGATACATATAATGTCCTCACACATCACCAATGATACATATAATGTCCTCACACATCACCAATGATACATATTATGTCCTCACACATCACCAATGATACATACAATGTCCTCACACATCACCAATGATACATATAATGTCCTCACACATCACCAATGATACATATTATGTCCTCACACATCACCAATGATACATATAATGTCCTCACACATCACCAATGATACATATAATGTCCTCACACATCACCAGTGATACATATAATGTCCTCACACATCACCAATGATATATATAATGTCCTCACACATCACCAATGATACATATTATGTCCTCACACATCACCAATGATACATATAATGTCCTCACACATCACCAATGATACATACAATGTCCTCACACATCACCAGTGATACATATAATGTCTTCACACATCACCAATGATACATATTATGTCCTCACACATCACCAATGATACATATAATGTCCTCACACATCACCAATGATACATATAATGTCCTCACACATCACCAATGATACATATTATGTCCTCACACATCACCAATGATACATATAATGTCCTCACACATCACCAGTGATACATATAATGTCCTCACACATCACCAATGATACATATAATGTCCTCACACATCACCAGTGATACATACAATGTCCTCACACATCACCAATGATACATATAATGTCCTCACACATCACCAATGATACATATAATGTCCTCACACATCACCAATGATACATATTATGTCCTCACACATCACCAATGATACATATAATGTCCTCACACATCACCAGTGATACATATAATGTCCTCACACATCACCAGTGATATATATAATGTCCTCACACATCACCAATGATACATATAATGTCCTCACACATCACCAATGATACATATTATGTCCTCACACATCACCAGTGATACATATAATGTCCTCACACATCACCAATGATACATATAATGTCCTCACACATCACCAATGATACATATAATGTCCTCACACATCACCAGTGATACATATAATGTCCTCACACATCACCAATGATACATATAATGTCCTCACACATCACCAATGATACATATAATGTCCTCACACATCACCAATGATACATATTATGTCCTCACACATCACCAATGATACATATAATGTCCTCACACATCACCAATGATACATATAATGTCCTCACACATCACCAATGATACATATAATCTCCTCACACATCACCAATGATACATATAATGTCCTCACACATCACCAGTGATACATATAATGTCCTCACACATCACCAGTAATACATATAATGTCCTCACACATCACCAATGATACATATTATGTCCTCACACATCACCAATGATACATATTATGTCCTCACACATCACCAATGATACATATAATGTCCTCACACATCACCAATGATACATATTATGTCCTCACACATCACCAATGATACATATAATGTCCTCACACATCACCAATGATACATATAATGTCCTCACACATCACCAATGATACATATAATGTCCTCACACATCACCAATGATACATATAATGTCCTCACACATCATCAATGATACATATAATGTCCTCACACATCACCAGTGATACATATAATGTCCTCACACATCACCAGTGATACATATTATGTCCTCACACATCACCATTGATACATACAATGTCCTCACACATCACCAGTGACATACAGTGGGGCAAATAAGTATTTAGTCGGCCACCAATTGTGCAAGTTCTCCCCCTTATAAAGATGAGAGGCTGTAATCTTCATCATAGGTTATAACCTCAACTATGAGAGACAGAATGAGAAAAAAACATCCATAAAATCACATTGTCTAAATTTTTAAGAATTTATTTGCAAATTATGGTGGAAAATAAGTATTTGGTCACCTACAAACAAGCAAGATTTCTGGCTCTCACAGACCTGTAACAACTTCTTTAAGAGTCTCCTCTGTCCTCCACTCGTTACCTGTATTAATGGCTCCTGTTTGAACTTGTTATCAGTATAAAAGACACCTGTCCACAACCTCAAACAGTCACACTCCAAACTCCACTATGACCAAGACCAAAGAGCTGTCAAAGGACACCAGAAACAAAAATTATAGACCTGCACCAGGCTGGGAAGACTGAATCTGCAATAGGCAAGCAGCTTGGTGTGAAGAAATCAACTGTGGGAGCAATTATTAGAAAATGGAAGACATACAAGACCACTGATAATCTCCCTCGATCTGGGGCTCCACGCAAGATCTCACTTTGTGGTGTCAAAATGATCACTAGAACTGTGAGCAGAAATCCTAGAACCACACGGGGGGACCTAGTGAATGACCTGCAGAGACCTGGGATCAAAGTAACAAAGGTTACCATGAGTAACACACTACGCCGCCAGGGACTCAAATCATGCAGTGCCAGACGTCTCCCCCTGCTTAAGCCAGTACATGTCCGGGCCCGTCTGAAGTTTGCTAGAGAGCATTTGGATGATCCAGAAGAGGATTGGGAGAATGTTATATGGTCAGATGGAACCAAAGCTAATCCCATAGAAAACCTTTGGAGGGAGTTGAAAGTCAGTGTTGCCCAGCGACAGCCCCAAAACATCACTGCTCTAGAGGAGATCTGCATGGAGGAATGGGCCAAAATACCAGCAACAGTGTGTGAAAACCTTGTGAAGACTTACAGAAAACGTTTGACCTCTGTCATTGCCAACAAAGGGTATATAACAAAGTATTGAGATGAAGTTTTGTTATTGACCAAATACTTATTTTCCACCCTAATTTGCTAATAAATTCTTTAAAAATCAGACAATGTGATTTTATGGATTTTTTTTCTCATTCTGTCTCTCATAGTTGAGGTTATAACCTATGATGAAAATTACAGGCGCCTCTCATCTTTTTAAGTGGGAGAACTTACACAATTGGCGGCTGACTAAATACTTGTTTGCCCCACTGTACATAATGTACATAATACACACATCACCAATGATACATGTAATGTCCTTACACATCACCAGGACAGGCAGACCCCCTTATCATGGTTTTAGAATGCAATCTTCTTACAGTGTAAATACAATCTTATCCCCCCCATCATTAACCCTTAGCAGCTTCCTTCTAAGGAATTCACAAATTAATATAAATGATAAAAGCCTGCCTCCAGCATACAGAACTGTGAAAGTGGTACTGTGCATGTGGTTATACATATGCAATAAGGATTAAACCCAGGGTACAGGACAAGATAAATCGATGATAACATAAACATATATAACGTATCACAACCAAACAACACGTGGAGCACAAAAACGGAGCTGGGGATCGCTGTTCTCTACACCTTATGACGTGACTTTATTCTAATATACAGATCGATCCAGGAACTAGGCTACTTTTTGCAACATTTCAAAAGTACTTTGTCATTTTAAATCTGTACAATTTTGGGGGTCCCCACTTTTTATCAGTGAATGAAATCATTGTGGTTTACAGCCAGACGCTGAAGAGTAGGGGTGCGTTCACACGGCCGTCTGTCCCCGTTTTTTTTTGCCCCGTTTAGGTTCTGTTCTTGCTGCTTGTAAACGGATTACAAATGGTTGTGAAATAATTCCATTGATGTCAACGGGTTTTTTTTTTTACAATCCTTTCACATCCGTTTGCACCCGTCTGCGCTTATTTCAGGTTTTTTTTTGTTTTGTTTTTTTACGGGAGAAAAGACGGTGCAGGCAGTATTTTTTCTCCTGTCAAAAAAAATGGAAGAAAAAATGGATACAGTAAATTTAACATTGAAGTCTATGGAAAACGGATGAGCCTTTAATGTCCGTTTTTTCAATCCGTTTTTTGTTCCGTTTTTACTTCTGAGCATGCTCGGAACAAAAAAATTTTTTTTTCTGTTTATTGACGGAACAATAACGGATACAAACGGATAACATCCGTTTGTCTCCGTTATTGTTCAGTCAATAAACAAAAAAATATTTTTTGTTGTTCTGAGCATGCTCAGAAGTAAAAATGGAACAAAAAACGGCTCCTATCCATTATTGTGGTTTTAAAAAAAAAAAATTTAATTTTTTTAAAGTCCGTTTTTTTTTTTTTGGGCTGGGGAAGAACGGGACGGGTCTAGACGTCCGTGTGAGCGCAGTCTTAGTAGACCTAGTCCTGTCCTCAGCTGAGAAGGGAGAGCAACTGGCTAGGAGTGCAGACTGATACACTGTAACAAACCAACAGAACAGAAAAAGGCGCTGCATGTATTGAGGTCAGGATGGCCTATGTTGGATACAATACCAGCAGTATTAGGTTTTTACAGGTTTGCAGGCTCTGACTGTAAACGAAAAAAAAAGAAACCATTCACTGACGGCCGTCAGAAATCTTGATTTTATTAAGGAACTATAAAGCGGCTATAATAGAGAGTTTCCGATTGTTTTATTATGCAAAAACATAAAAAAAATAAAAATAAAAAAAAAACACATTAAATACTACACAAGCTAAGGCCGGTGCACTTACAATAGACAGTGAGGATGATGGTGCTCTGGGTGGCCGCTTTGAGGTAGGAGTTCTCTGCCCAGCAGGTATACATCCCCGTCTGGGTCCGAGAGATCTTGGGAATGACGTATATCTGACCGGTGAACGTCTTGGAGTTGTTATAGAGCCAGGTATAATGGCATGGAGGGTTAGAAGGAGCTGAACAGTTCAGGGTGACCTCTTCAAGCTCATTGGCAGCATAACCATTCTCACTGATGGCATATGGCTTGATGGAGATTTCTGGTTCATCCGGCCCGTCTACAAGAAAGAGTGGACATGACGTTACTCAGATTTCTATTTAATGGAGAGAATGTTCACAGCATTTTACAGGTCACTTATGAAATTAATCTCAATTCTATAATAGAAGTTGTCTGGACACAGCTGCTGAAACTTCCCTCTAAAGCAGTGTTTCCCAACCAGTGTGCCTCCAGCTGTTGCAAAACTACAACTCCCAGCATGCCCGGACAGCCAAAGGCTGTCCGGGCATGCTGGGAGTTGTAGTTTTGCAACAGCTGGGGGCACCCTGGTTGGGAAACACTGAATCAGAGTATCAGTGGACACAGTGTACCAAGAAAACTTTCCCTCACAGCTGTCCGGGCATGCTGGGAGTTGTAGTTTAACAACAGCTGGAGGCACCCTGGTTGGGAAACACTGGCCTAGAGCATCACAGGCTGCAGGGGAACTACAAGTCCCAGTAAAACTAAAGATAGTATGAGGACAAGGTATAGCCATGCTGGGAGTTGTAGTTTTGCAACAGCTGGAGGCACATTGGTTGGGAAACACTGATCTAGATATACAATGAAAATATGTCTAGATCAGTGTTTCCTAACCAGGGTGCCTCCAGCTGTTGCAAGACTACAACTCCCAGCATGCCCGGACAGCCAACGGCTGGACAGCCAACAGCTGGAGGCACACTGGTTGGGAAACACTGCTCTAAGGGTATGTTTACATATGGGATGTCCGCCCGGACATTCCGCACATTTGAAAGGTACCGTGCTAGGACTGCTCAGAAATACTGTGTCTCATGGACGGCAATGCAAGTCTATTCTTTCAGCAGACGCCGGAACTGTGTGTACAGTGCAGCAAAATCCCATTGAAATGAAAGCGCAACTGTCATGAGATTTTAGCCCCCCAGTACTACAATGTTGTTACAGATGTCCATAACGTGAGTGTAACCTTTACCGCTTTTCCTCCTTCTATTATAACTTATAAAATACATTTATCCAGCGGTCAGGAGCAGTCGGATAGGCGCGGCTTGGGGTTCGCAAACCACCGCCGCCGCCACGCCTGTACTCTCCTTTCAGCGCTGGGACCACTGTGTAGTAGGATGCAGCGCATGCGCCCCTCCCTGCCTCTAGTACTGCACCTGCGCAGTGAGTGCATAGACAGCGGGAGCGAGCGGGAGCTCTGTCAATGCAGGGTGGTGGCGCGCAGCGCATGCGCTGTGGATTACTACACAGCAGTCCCAGTGCTAAAAGGAGAGGATAGGCGTGGCGGCGACAAGGCTTTGCGAACCCCAAGCCGCGCCTATCCGACTGTGCCTGACCACACGATAAATGTATTTTATAAGTTATAAAAGAAGGAGGAAAAGAGATAAAGATATGGTTACACTCACGTTATGGACGTCTGTAACAACATTGTAGTAGTTTTCTTTTAAATCTACTGGTGCCAGAAAAGTTAAACAGATTTGTAAATTACTTCTATTAAAAAATCTTAATCCTTCCAGAACTTATTAGCGTCTGTATACTACAGAGGAAATTCTTCTCTTTTTGGATTTCTTTTCTGTCTGTCCACAGTGCTCTCTGCTGACACCTCTGTCCATTTCAGAAACTGTCCAGAGCAGAAGAAAATCCCCATAGGAAACCTATGCTGCTCTGGACAGTTCCTAAAATGGACAGAGGTGTCAGCAGAGAGCACTGTGGACAGACAGAAAAGAAATACGGTACAAAAACAAAAGAATTTCCTCTGTAGTATTCAGCAGCTAAAAAGTATTGGAAGGATTAAGATTTTTTAATAGAAGTGATTTACAAATCTGTTTAACTTTTTGGCACCAGTTGATTTAAAAAAAAAAATTTTTTCACCGGAGTACCCCTCTAAATCAACCTGCTCTCCTAACTGAGCAGTGCAACACGTATGGATATTGTCCAAGTCAATCACATTCATAGAAAGAGCAAGAAATGTAGCACTCTTCGATTCCATTACTAAAGGGGTATTCCAGGAAAAAACTGTTTTATATATATATATATATCACCTGGCTCCAGAAAGTTAAACAGATTTGTAAATTACTTCTATTAAAACATCTGAATCCTTCCAGCTGCTGAAGTTGAGTTGTTCTTTTCTGTCTAAGTGCTCTCTGATGACACCTGTCTTAGGAGCTGTCCAGAGTAGAAGCAAATCCCCATAGCAAACCTCTTATGCTCCGGACAGTTCCTGAGACAGACAGAGGTGTCAGCAGAGAGCACTGTTGTCAGACAGGAAAGAACAACTCAACTTCAGCAGCTGATAACTATTGGAAGGATGTAAATTCTCTAATAGAAGTAATTTACAAATCTGTTTAACTTTCTGGCACCAGTTGATTTAAAAAAAAAAAAAAAAGTTTTCCACAGGAGTACCCCTTTAAAGGAAAAAAAATTATTTAAATGGGCACTGTCATGAAAGCCAGTTCTTAAATGGGCACTGTCATGAAAGCTTTCTGGAGCCAGTTGATATAAAAATTTTTTTTTAAAAATAAAGGTTTTTTTCATGGAATACCCCTTTAAAGCTTGTACTTTATTATCCAGATCTCATGGGGGTTCCATCAAGTGAGGGAGAGAGTAATGGATAAGTGTGGGGATGCAGCAAAACAAGCCGATTGGGCGCTTTCTCCAGCATTACTTATCCATCACCCTCTCCCTCGCTTACTGTAACCCCATGAGATCTGGATAATAAAAGACAAGTTTGAAGTAATGGAACCAGTAAGTGCTACATTTCTTGCTCTGAGTACGAGTATGAAATTAATATACATATACAATGGAATCAATGTATACATTACTGATCCTGAGTTATATCCTGTATTATACTCCAGAGCTGTACTCACTATTCTGCTGGTGAGGTCACTGTGTACATACATTACATTACTTATCCTGTACTGATCCTGAGTTATATCCTGTATTATACTCCAGAGCTGTACTCACTATTCTACTGGTGGGGTCACTGTGTATATACATTACATTATTTATCCTGTACTGATCCTGAGTTATATCCTGTATTATACTCCAGAGCTGTACTCACTATTCTGCTGGTGGGGTCACTGTGTATATACATTACATTACTTATCCTGTACTGATCCTGAGTTATATCCTGTATTATACTCCAGAGCTGTACTCACTATTCTGCTGGTGAGGTCACTGTGTACATACATTACATTACTTATCCTGTACTGATCCTGAGTTATATCCTGTATTATACTCCAGAGCTGTACTCACTATTCTGCTGGTGGGGTCACTGTGTATATACATTACATTATTTATCCTGTACTGATCCTGAGTTATATCCTGTATTATACTCCAGAGCTGTACTCACTATTCTGCTGGTGAGGTCACTGTGTACATACATTACATTACTTATCCTGTACTGATCCTGAGTTATATCCTGTATTATACTCCAGAGCTGTACTCACTATTCTGCTGGTGAGGTCACTGTGTACATACATTACATTACTTATCCTGTACTGATCCTGAGTTATATCCTGTATTATACTCCAGAGCTGTACTCACTATTCTGCTGGTGAGGTCACTGTGTACATACATTACATTACTTATCCTGTACTGATCCTGAGTTATATCCTGTATTATACCCCAGAGCTGCACTCACTATTCTGCTGGTGGGGTCACTGTGTACATACATTACATTACTTATCCTGTACTGATCCTGAGGTATATCCTGTATTATACTCCAGAGCTGCACTCACTATTCTGCTGGTTGCCAGTCAGTTGTAAACATGCACGCCCAGCAGCAGCCAATTTCTTCAGAAGGGTCACCTCTTATACATCTGTATTTGCAAAGTGACTTAAACAAGACAGTGAGGACTTACAGATGACATCCAGGTAATACCTCCCACTGGTTTCCTCATTGACCATATTCCTCACTGTGCAGGTGTACCAGCCAGCATGCGCCCGTGTGACTGGGTCTAGGAGGAGGAAGCTATTATTGCCTTCACGTAGAGTAAATGTGTCCCCCAGTTTAGTGTGTCTCTGCCAGATGAAGCTTATAGGTCCTGTCCCGACCTTCACTGTGCATAACATTGCGACCCGTGTTCCTTCTACCGGAGTTTGGTCATTTATTTGTATATTTGGCTGTAAGACAGGCACTAAAAAAGAAAAACAACAAGACAGTAAATACATTTTCATGTAAAGCAACATACATAAGTATAACAAGTATGAGCCTGTGGCAGCAAAAAAAAAAAAAAAAAAAAATCGCTCTTATGCCAGTACCCCAGTAAGGGGCCTAGGCCCCCCCACTGCATGCCCCTGCAGCAGCCCAGAAGCATCGGACCGCAGCCCCAGCACAGAAGCATCGGACCGCAGCTCCAGCACAGAAGCATCGGACCGCAGCCCCAGCACAGAAGCATCGGACCGCAGCCCCAGCACAGAAGCATTGGACCGCAGCCCCAGCACAGAAGCATCGGACCGCAGCCCCAGCACAGAAGCATCGGACCGCAGCCCCAGCACAGAAGCATTGGACCGCAGCCCCAGCACAGAAGCATCGGAACGCAGCCCCAGCACAGAAGCATTGGACCGCAGCCCCAGCACAGAAGCATCGGACCGCAGCCCCAGCACAGAAGCATCGGACCGCAGCCCCAGCACAGAAGCATCGGACCGCAGCCCCAGCACAGAAGCATCGGACCGCAGCCCCAGCACAGAAGCATTGGACCGCAGCCCCAGCCCAGAAGCATCGGAACGCAGCCCCAGCACAGAAGCATTGGACCGCAGCCCCAGCACAGAAGCATCGGAACGCAGCCCCAGCACAGAAGCATCGGACTGCAGCTCCAGCACAGAAGCATCGGACCGCAGCCCCAGCCCAGAAGCATCGGACCGCAGCCCCAGCCCAGAAGCATCGGACCGCAGCCCCAGCACAGAAGCATCAGACCGCAGTCCCAGCCCAGAAGCATCAGACCGCAGCCCCAGCCCAGAAGAATCAGACCGCAGTCCCAGCCCAGAAGCATCAGACCGCAGCTCCAGCCCAGAAGAATCGGACCGCAGTCCCAGCCCAGAAGAATCGGACCGCAGCCCCAGCCCAGAAGCATCGGACCGCAGCCCCAGCACAGAAGCATCGACCGCAGCCCCAGCACAGAAGCATCGGACCGCAGCTCCAGCACAGAAGCATCGGACCGCAGTCCCAGCCCAGAAGCATCGGACCGCAGCCCCAGCACAGAAGCATCGGACCGCAGCCCCAGCCCAGAAGCATCGGACCGCAGCCCCAGCCCAGAAGCATCGGACTGTAACCCCAGCCCAGAAGCATCGACCGCTCCCCAGCACAGAAGCATCGGACCGCAGCCCCAGCACAGAAGCATCGGACCGCAGCCCCAGCACAGAAGCATCGGACCGCAGCCCCAGCACAGAAGCATCGGACTGTAACCCCAGCCCAGAAGCATTGACCGCAGCCCCAGCCCAGAGGCATCGGACCGTAGCCCCAGCCCAGAAGCATCGGACCGCAGCCCCAGCACAAAAGCATCGGACCTGCATTGTGTCTCCTGCTTCTGTATGTACATTACGCACATAGCGTACATAATATAACTAAAGTAACGTAACTAAACCAATAACACAAATGATTGTAGATTGTAATGTTCATGTGTTTTATTGAGCACTTTGAGTAAACAACCACAGTGCAGTGTATTACTTTGATTTCTGCACTTATACTTCAAAAAAGTGGTCTGATTGTTCTCTAAGTTATAATTAAAGACAATCCGACCCCATATTGTTAGTATTTTTACAACCCCCCCCCCTCACTGTAGATCCTTACTCAATGTGCTTAGTAAAATACATGAATAGTACAACTATCTGTGGATTGTATTTGTCTATAAATGTGACTTAACTAACACACAATGGGGGGGATTTATCAAAACCCGTCTAGAGAAAAAGTTGCTGAGTTTCCCATAGCAACCAATCAGATCTCTTCTTTCATTTCTGAAAAGGCCTCTGAAAAATGAAAGTAGCGATCTGGCGATCTGATTGGTTGCTATGGGAAACTCAGTAACTTTTCCTCTGGACAGGTTTTGATAAATCACCCCCCCCCCCAACACCCCCCCCGGAATGTAACTAAATTAATATTACAAAAACAGTTGTACCACTTTTGTCTTTTATTGAACACGGTAAACATTTACAGTGCAAGGAGAAAAAGTGAACCTGTGTTAAGGACTTCTTCAGGAGTGAAGTGGTAAAAGTTGTTTCCAATAAGGAAATGTGAAATGCGGAGGTGGCAATGATCCCTTACTGGGAAACTCGGGAACGGAATCTATGTATACACTAGGTTTTCACCTTTATCCTGCACCAGCTGCTAGAGGATACCAAGGCACAGGCATAAAGAGCACAGGCAGAGGTGAGTCTGGTGAAACAAATCTGCAGCTTGGTGGTAATAGCAGGTGACACAGCAAAGTTCTGAGTGGGTTAAACAGTCAGCAGTAGAAAGCAGCTCCAGTAGATAGATGGTTAGAAACATAGAAACATAGAATGTGTCGGCAGATAAGAACCATTTGGCCCATCTAGTCTGCCCAATAATCTGAATACTATGAATAGTCCCTGGCCCTATCTTATATGAAGGATAGCCTTATGCTTATCCCATGCATGTTTAAACTCCTTCACTGTATTTGCAGCGACCACTTCTGCAGTAAGGCTATTCCATGCATCCACTACTCTCTTAGTAAAGTAATACTTCCTGATATTACTGCAGAAACCTTTGCCCCTCTAATTTAAAACTATGTCCTATTGTGGTAGTTTTTCTTCTTTTAAATATGCTCTCCTCCTTTACCGTGTTGATTCCCTTTATGTATTTAAAAGTCTCTATCATATCCCTCAGTCTCTTCTTTCTTCTATACATGTAAAGGTCCTTTAACCTTTCCTGGTAAGTTTTATCCTGCAGTCCATGTACTAGTTTAGTATCTTCTCTGAACTCTCTCTAGAGTATCTATATCCTTCTGGAGATACGGCGTCCAGTACTGCGCACAATACTCCAATTGAGGTCTCACCAGTGTTCTGTACAGGGGCATGAGCACTTCTCTCTTTCTACTGCTTAAACCTCTCCCTATACATCCAAGCATTCTGCTAGCGTTTCCTGCTGCTCTATTACATTGTCTTCCTACCTTTAAGTCTTCTGAAATAATTACTCCTAAATTCCTTTCCTCAGATACTGAGGTCAGGGCTGTGTCAAATAATCTATATTCTGCCTGAGGGTTTTTACGCCCCAGGTGCATTATCTTGCACTTATCCACATTAAATTTCAGTTGCCAGAGTTCTGACCATTCTTCTAGTTTGCCTAAATCCTTTTCCATTTGGCGGATCCCTCCAGGAACATCAACCCTGTTACATATCTTTGTGTCATCAGCAAAAAGACATAACTTATCATCGAGACCTTCTGTAATATCGCTAATGAAGATATTAAACAATATTGGTCCCAGTACAGATCCCTGAGGTCCCCACTGGTGACAAGACCTTGCTCTGAATATTCTCCATTGACTACAACCCTCTGTTGTCTGTCACTCAGCCACTGCTTAATCCACTCAACAATATTGGAGTCCAAGCTCAATGACTGTAGTTTATTGATAAGTCTTCTATGTGGGACAGTGTCAAAAGCCTTACTAAAATCTAGATATGCGATGTCTACTGCCCCTCCGCCATCTATTATTTTAGTCACCCAGTCAAAAAAATCAATAAGATTTGTTTGACATGATCTCCCTGAAGTAAACCCATGTTGTTTTTCATCTTGCAATCCATGGGATTTTAGATGTTCCACAATCCTATACTTTAGTAGGGTTTCCATTAATTTCCTCACTATTGATGTCAGACTTACTGGCCTGTAGTTGCTTGATTCCTCCTTACTACCTTTCTTGTGAAAGGGCACAACATTTGCTAATTTTCAATCTTCCAGGACGGCTCCTGTTACCATTGATTGGTTAAATAAATCTGCTAACGGTTTTGCTAGCTCACCACTAAACTCTTTTAATAATTTTGGGTGTATCCCATCAGGCCCCTGTGATTCATTTGTCTTCACTTTAGAAAGCAAATGTAGAACCTCTCCCTCTGTAAAGACACATGCATCAAACGATTCCTTAGTTTTTCTCTCTAATGGAGGTCCTTTTCCTTCTTTTTCCTCTGTAAAAACTGAACAGAAGTATTCATTAAGGCAGTCGGCTAGCCCCTTATTCTCTTCTACATACCTTCCTTCCTTTGTTTTTAATTTAGTTATTCCTTGTTTTGATTTCCTTTTTTCACTTATATATCTGAAGATTGTATTATCCCCTTTTTTCACAGACTGAGCTAGTTTTTCTTCTGCCTGTGCTTTAGAAGTTCTTATAACTTGCTTGGCCTCTTTCTGGCTAGTCTTGTAGATTTCCCTATCTTCATTGCTCTGGGTTGTTTTATAATTACTAAATGCTAGTTTTATTGTTTTTTATGATTTTGGCCACTTCTGCTGAGTACCACAGTGGTCTCTTCCTTTTTCTGCTTTTACTGACAAGTCTAGTGCAATTTTCTGTTGCCTTCAATAAAGCGTCTTTTAAGTAGTCCCATTTCTCCTGAACTCCATGTAATTTGTTGCAGTCTGATAGGGACTCATTTATGACTAATCTCATTTTTGAAAAGTCTGTTTTTCTAAAATCTAAAACTTTTGTTTTTGTGTGGTGTGACTCCTTCACTGTTCTTATATTAAACCACACTGATTGGTGATCACTATATCCCAATCTTTCGCCAACAATAACATCATATACCAAATCCCCATTTGTGAATACCAAATCCAAAATGGCCTCCTTCCGCGTTGGCTCCTCAACCATTTGTTGTAGAGATAATCCCAGTAGGGAATTTAGAATATCTGTACTCCTGGCAGAACTTGCTATTTTGGTTTTCCAGTTTATATCCGGAAGATTGAAGTCTCCCATAATGATTACTTCTCCTTTCATTGTCATTTTAGATATTTCTTCAATTAGTAGATCATCTACTTCTTTAACTTGGCCAGGTGGTCTGTATATCACACCTACACGAGTTATTGCATGATTACCAAACTGCAACGTAACCCAAACTGACTCTGTGGTTGCCTCACTAACTTGTATTAGGTTAGATTTTATGCTATCTTTCACATATAGGGCCACTCCTCCTCCTTTCTTGCCTTCTCTGTCTCTTCTGTATAAAGAGTACCCTGGTATGGATATGTCCCAGTGATTCCTTTCATTAAACCATGTCTCAGTAACAGCCACTAAATCTACATCCTCAGATGCCATTATTGACCCAAGTTCATTGATTTTATTACCTAGACTGCGGGCATTTGTAGACAGGACTCTGAGCTTGTCATTTCTTAACTTCTGGGCTACTGACATGTTCTGGCATTGTTTCGGGGGGGCAATTGGACTCATGGATTTTAACTCTTTTGCCCCCCCCTTCCTAGTTTAAATACTCCTTAGCAAATTCTTGGAATTGTTCACTGAGTACATTTGTTCCTTTGAGAGAAAGATGCAAACCATCTTTTTTGTACAGTTCCTTTCTATTCCAAGTAGAGCTATCATCAGACACAAAGCCAAATCCTTGCTCTTGACACCATTTACTAAGCCATAAGTTGAACTCTTCAATGTGCCTCTGCCTATCATGCTGAACGTTATGCACAGGCAGAACTTCAGAAAATGAAACAGTGGATTCAAAATCCTGTACATCATTACCAAGTGTGATAAAAGATTCCTTCACCTCTGAAACTTCCTTGCAAGCCAGGTCATTTGTCCCTAGATGGACAAGAACATCAACTTCCCCTTCCTGCTTTGCTTGCTTAACAATATTAAGAATACGTCTTCTATCTCTTCTAGCAGCAGGACATTCAACCCAGCAAGGGTTAAGCAGCCACAAGGTGTAGATGTGGAAGAGCTGAAGACATTCTGGTAGCAGCAGGATCAATAGCTGGCTAAAAACAGGCACAGGATCAGTGTCAACAGCTCCGGTCAAGCACAGAAGGGTCAGCGAGGTACACAAGGGTCAGGCAGAGGTAACATCAGGTAAACAGGCACAGGTCAGATACAGAATAGCAGGTGCTATCGGCACAGGTGAGCGGGTGGAGCAGCCTAAAAAAGTAAACTCTGCAGGGATATATGAGGGACACATTTGAGACATGTGTGCTGGCCCATTAGGTTGCAGCCAGTGCATGGGCACAGCCCCTTTGGAGCAGGGCAGGAACTGCGGCCATGGAGAATGCAGCAGGAGAAAGGCCAGAGGAGGAACCTGGATCAGCTGGCATGGAAATGGAGCAGCGATTGCAGCGAGTGCTGGGGCAAGTCACATGCTGGCGGATGACAACCACCAGGGTTACATAAAGGCACATGAAGCCTGGCTACTAATAAATCTCAAAAGAGATCGGTCAGCGTGAACCATACCTTGATGGAAGGTCTCAGAAGACAAGTTACAGATGCATGAAGCTTAAAGGGGAACTCCGCCGCTCAGCGTTTGGAACAAACTGTTCCGAGCACTGGAGCCGGCACCGGGAGCTCGTGACGTCATAGCCCCACCCCCTCATGACCTCACACCACGTCCCCTCAATGCAAGTCTATTGGGAGGGGGCGTGACAAGTCTATTGGGAGGGGGCGTTCCAAACGCTGAGCGGCGGAGTTCCCCTTTAAGCTTCATGCATCTGTAACTTGACTTCTGAGACCTTCCATCAAGGTATGGTTCACGCTGACCGATCTCTTTTGAGATTTATTAGTATACCCCTTTAATAAAGCTACAAAAGCTAAAGACCTGGGTATACAATCATCCAGACAAAATTCATGAGCAGAAAAAAAAGATTAGTGGAGGGTCCACTATGAGAGAAGCATTGAACAAGACGGTGATTATGAGGGAGACCAGAAAGGAAGACACTGCTGTTTATAAATACAATGTGGTCCGATTCAAGTTTGACCAAGACCACCCAGATGTTCCACAATGCTTCTAGGGAGATGTTCTGTAGATGCACAAAAGAGGAACTTTTCACCACAAAGGCGCAAAACTACGTATAGAGGAAAAAGATCACTGCACACCAACACCAAACTCTCATCCCATCTGTGGAGCATGGCGGAGAGGACATCATAGTTGGAGCCACTTTGCTCCTTCAGGACCTGGACACCGTGTGATCAATTAATTCAGAGTTGTGTAAAAATAAACATTTTATAGAAAACAAAGAAAGTGACGCTCACTAGATGTAATGAGAGAATTCATCGCATGGGTCAGCTGTGAGTGTACCGCTCCAGACAAGCTTCATGTATAATACAGGGATTTCAGCACTGAGTGGAGTAATAAAATATTCCTGTATTAAAAGGGGTATTCCGGGCAAAAACATCTAATCCCCTATCCAAAGGATAGGGGATAAGATGTCTGATCGCGGGGGGCGCGCTGCTGGGACCAACCGCGATCTCCCTGCAGCACCCGCATTTTATACGGGGCTGCGTCTCAAGTTTCAGAAACCTCCGGGTTTCCGGGACTGGGGACGTGACATCACGCCACACCCCCTCCATTCATGTCTATGGGAGGGGGCGTGACGGACGTCACGCCCCCTCCCATAGACATGAATGGAGGGGGCGTGGCGTGACGTCACGTCCCCAGTCCCGGAAACCCGAAGGATTACGAAACTTGAGACGCAGCCTCGCATAGAATGTGGGTGCTGCAGGGAGATCGCGGGGGGTCTCAGCAGCGGGCCCCCCCACGATCAGACATCTTATCCCCTAGGGGATTAGATGTTTTTGCCCGGAATACCCCTTTAATGCTACATAACACCATGGATACAGGACTAGGACAGTCTGACATATTTTAAGGTTGCCCTCTTAATCATGGCTTCAAGCTGAAGAGACTTTGGGTTATGAAACAAGACAACAACCCGAAACACATCAATTAAAGAATGGAGGAAAAAGATTTGCATTTAGAAATCAGATGCCTTGGCCTGTGCTTAAATGGGCGCTGCATGCAAGGCATCCCAGACATACTGATAAACTGAGACACATTTGGGTGGAGGAATGGTTCAAAATACCTGCTTAATGGTGTAGGTGGAGGGGGGGTTTCTACACATTACTACATTTATGGGATTACTTACGTTTTCTCCCTGCACTGTGGATGTGTACTCAACGTGCTCAATAAAAGACATGAACATTACAACTGCATGTGACTGAGAGAACAATCATAATTGAAATCATGTTTCAATTCTTTATCAATATCTCTGCATTTTCTAAATGAATTGGAACATTCATGTTTTTACAGCCAATGGTTTGCTACAGTGTGTCAGTGGCTCATAGCTCCCATCTATGGTGATACACTGTAGCAAAATGCTGCGTGAGAAGGAGATTTCAGACAGCTGATGGACTCTTTACCTAGAACAGTCAAGTCGATGTAGACTGTCGGTGCGGAGTCCGTCCCGGGCTTGAATGCTGTGCATGCATACCGTCCCTGAGCCCTCAGCTGTAGCTTGTCTATGACCATAGAGCTGCCATTCAGCGTAACGATTCCCAGAGCTGACGCATCCTTGTAGACATTATCATTGCCAGCGATGGGAATTGGATGATCCGTCCCAAGGATGATAAATGTCCAGATAAAGAAGAAGGAGGCGTCAATGTCCCCACACTTCAGCTCTACAGATTGGTCTAGGACCCCATTTACTGTCAGGAAGTTCTCAAGATCAAAGGTCTCACCTGGGCACAAGAAGAAGATAAAATGCAACAATCAGAACAAACATAATATAAAGCAATGTGATTATACTGCATGGACATGGTGTCATCTATCCTGACAGGACAAAAGGCAGTCACAGGTAGTGTTGAGCGCGGCATAGGCCATATTCGAATTCGCGAATATTCGCATATTCGTAATATTCCCGTTTTATTTTCGAATATGCGAAAATTCGCGCATGCGAAAATTAGCATATACAAAAATTTGCATAAGCGAAAATTCGCACACCAGTCTCACACAGTGGTATTAGAGCCTTCTTTACACCACACAAGCTGGAAGCAAAGAGGGATGATCACTGTGATGTGTACTGTGAAAAAAAACAAAAAACGAATATTCGTAATTACGAATATATAGCGCTATATTCAAGAATATTCGCGAATATGCGATATTCGCGAATAAAATTTGCATTGCGAATATTCGCGAGCAACACTAGTCACAGGCACTGAATATCAATAAGCTTAATGTGTTCTCAGCAAATTGACAAATAAGAAAGAATATGGAGTAGGCCGGCTCATGTCTTAGCTGCCATGTTTATTGGCAACTGAAGGAAAAGCAAGAAAAGCTCAGGTTGATGCTTTGTCCTTCCACCATGATTTACACTGCAATTCTGCTTCCTCAGATTGTCTGTTAATATGGCATAATGCACAAAGGCATGGAGCCATCAGTTATAACATCCCATCGCAAAGAATAAACTTGAGATTTTTCTATTATAGGATCAAAAGTCCTTTGTTATTGAAAAGCGGAGCAAACATGGAGACATGGCCGACACGCCAGCGGTTCCTGTATGCAGCCCGGCTCTGGCACTGAACTATCCAAATTCATCAGCGATTCGGCCTCCACTCTCAAAGATGAGCAGGAGTGACAGCCCGTTCAGTTAAAGGGGTATTCCAGGAAAAAACTTTTTTATATATATCAACTGGCTCCAGAAAGTTAAACAGATTTGTAAATTACTTCTATTAAAAAATCTTAATCCTTTCAGTACTTATGAGCTTCTGACATTAAGGTTGTTCTTTTCTGTCTAAATCCAAGAAGAGGTTTGCTATGGGGATTTGCTTCTAAACGGGGCGTTTCCCGAAACACGTGTCATCAGAGAGGATTTAGACAGAAAAGAACAACCTTAATGTCAGAAGCTAATAAGTACTGAAAGGATTAAGATTTTTTAATAGAAGTAATTTACAAATCTGTTTAACTTTCTGGAGCCAGTTGATATATAAAAAAAAGTTTTTTTCCTGGATTACCCCTTTAACTAAAAGACTTAAAGGGGTACTCCACCCACAGACATCTTATCAGTTTGTTTGGAACACTGAGTTTCCGAGGCCAGAGAAATTACCTATGTTTAGAACTGCTTAGAAATGCTTTTTTTTTATTTTTTATATCAACTGGCTCCAGAAAGTGAAACAGATTTTTAAATTACTTCTATTCTAAAAATCCTTATCCTTCCAATAATTAGCAGCTGCTGAAATTGAGTTGTTCTTTTCTGTCTGGCAACAGTGCTCTCTGCTGACACGTGTCTCGGGAACTGCACAGTAGAAGAGGTTTGCTATGGGGATTTGCTTCTACTTTGGACAGTTCCCCAGACAGGTGTCATCAGAGAGCACTTAAACAGAAAAGAAAAACTCAACTTCAGCAGCTCATAAGTACTGAAAGGATTAAGATTTTTTAATAGAAGTAATTTACAAATCTGTTTATCTTTCTGGATCTTAATCTTTCCAGTACATATCAGCTACTGTATGATACACTGTATGATTTTCTGTCTGACCATAGTGCTTTCTGTCCATGTCAGGAACTGTCCAGAGCAGGAGAGGTTTGCTACGGAGATTTTCTCCAGCTCTAGAAAGTTTCTGACATGGACAGAGGTGTCAGCAGAGAGCACTGTGGTCAGGCAGAAAAATAATTTAAAAAGAAAAGGACTTCCTCTGTACTATCAGCTGATAAGTACTGGAAGGATTAAGATTTTTAAATAGAAGTAATTTACAAATCTGTTTAACGTTCTGGCACCAGTTGATTTAAAAAAATAATAATAATAATGTTTTCCACCAGAGCACCCCTTTAAGTCATGACGGAGGTAACACAATGAAAATACAAATCTGCACTACATGAACCAGCCGGCTAGCATGAATTTTTCTATAAATTTTGGAAGCAACAAACTTGATTTTCTGGATGTAGTGGATGGTGAACGGCTATATAACAGAGGTTATCCCAAACATTTTGTCAATGAGGCATTTGAGTAGGCAAAGAGATAAGATCATAAGACAATGCTGACCCATTAAAGGGGTACTCCGATGGAAAACTTTTTTTTTAAATGAACTGGTGCCAGAAAGTTAAATAGATTTGTAAATTACTTCTATTAAAAAATCTTAATCCTTTTAGTAATTTTTAGAAGCTGTATGCTACAGAGAAAAATCTTTATTTTTTTAATTTCTTTTTTGTCTTGTCCACAGTGCTCTCTGCTGACACCTCTGTCTGTGCCAGGAACTGTCCAGAGCAGCATAGGTTTGCTGTGGCGATTTTCTCCTGCTCTGGATAGTTCCTGATATGGGCATCAGGTGTCAGCAGAGAGCGCTGTGGACAACACAAAAAAGTAATTCAAAAAATAAAGATTTTCCTCTGTAGCAAACAGCTGCTAAAAAGTACTGAAAGGATTAAAGGGGTTATCCAGGAAAAAACTTTTTTTTTATATATATATATATATATATCAACTGGCTCCAGAAAGTTAAACAGATTTGTAAATTCCTTCTGTTAAAAAATCTTAATCCTTTCAATATTTATGAGCTTCTGAAGTGCTCTCTGATGACACATGTCTCGGGAACCGCCCAGTTTAGAAGCAAATCCCCATAGCAAACCTCTTCTAAACTGGGCGGTTCCCGAGACACGTGTCATCAGAGAGCACTTAGACAGAAAAGAACAACCTTAACTTCAGAAGCTCATAAGTACTGAAAGGATTAAGATTTTTTAATAGAAGTAACTTACAAATCTGTTTAACTTTCTGGAGCCAGTTTATATATATATATAAAAAAAGTTTTTTCCTGGATAACCCCTTTAAGATTTTTTTAATAAAAGTAATTTACAAATCTGTTTAACTTTCTGGCACCAGTTCATTTAAAAAAAAAAAAAAAAGTTTTCCACCGGAGTACCCCTTTAAATTTGTATTCTAATTTGTATTTGTTTCCATTACAGCCCCATGAGTGAAGTAATCAAGTGGGGCCATACATAGGAATTGGTACATCATCCGCCTTTTGGCTGAAGTAGTGAAGAATAAGCTATTAATTTCATTTTGTAGAAGTCACAATCTAAGGGACTAGTTCAGAAAACATTTAGCATTTTGTATGAACTGGAAAATGCTGCTCAAAAGTAATTCAACATATTTTATAGAAGCACGATGGTGATGCCTCAATGACTATGCCAGTGTTTCCCAACCAGGGTGCCTCCAGCTGTTGCAAAACAACAACTCCCAGCATGCCCAGACAGCCAAAGGCTGTCTGGGCATGCTGGGAGTTGTAGATTTGCAACAGCTGGAGGCACCCTGGTTGGGAAACAATGGCCTATGCAGAGCCTAAAGCAGAGTGTCTCCAGCTGCAACTCCCAGCATCCATAGCTGCCACCTCTGTCCGTGTCAGGAACTGTCCGGAAGAGGTTTGCTATGGGGACATATTCCTGCTCTGGACAGTTCCTGACATAGACAGAGGTGGCAGCAGAGAGCAGTGTGGCCAGAAAGAATTACACAACTTCCTCTGTAGTATACAGCAGCTGATTAGTACTGGAAGGATTAAGATTTTTAAATAGGAGTCATTTACAAATCTGTTTAAAGGGGTACTCCGGTGGAAAACTGTTTTTTTTTTTTTTAAATCAACTGGTGCCAGAAAGTTAAACAGATTTGTAAATTACTTCCATTTAAAAATCTTAATCCTTCCAATACATTGTATGGGCTGTATACTACAGAAGAAATGCTTTTCTTTTTGGATTTATCTGATGTCATGACCACAGTGCTCTCTGCTGACACCTCTGTCCATTTTAGGAACTGTCCAGAGCAGCATATGTTTGCTATGGGGATTTTCTCCAGCTCTGGACAGTTCCAAAAATGGACAGCAGAGGTCAGCAGAGAGCACTGTGGCCGTGACATCAGAGAAATCAAAAAAGAAAAGCGTTTCTTCTGTAGTATACAGCCTCTAAAAAGTACTTGAAGGATTAAGATTTTTTAATAGAAGTAATTTACAAATCTGTTTAACTTTCTGGCACCAGTTGATTTAAAAAAAAAATAAAAAAAAATAAAAAACAGTTTTCCACGGGAGTACCCCTTTAATTTTCTGTAGTCAGTTGATTTTAAATATTTTTTTTTTCCTCCAGAGTACCCCTTTAAAGGGGTACTCCTGTGGAAAACTTTTTTTTTTTTTAAATCAACTGGTGCCAGAAAGTTTTACAGATTTGTAAAAGACTTCTATTAAAAAATCTTAATCCTTCCAGTACTTTTTAGGGGCTGTATACTACAGAGGAAATGCTTTTATTTTTAGGATTTCTCTTCTGTCAAGACCACAGTGCTCTCTGCTGACCTCTGCTGTCCATTTTAGGAACTGTCCAGAGCAGGAGAAAATCCCCATAGCAAACATATGCTGCTCTGGATAGTTCCTAAAATGGACAGCAGAGGTCACTGTGGTTGTGACAGAAGAAAAGTCCAAAAAGAAAAGCATTTCCTCTGTAGTATACAGCCCCTAAAAAGTACTGGAAGGATTAAGATTTTATAATAGAAGTAATTGACAAATCTGTTTATCTTTCTGGCACCAGCTGATTTAAAACAAAAAATAAAAAAACGTTTTCCACGGGAGTACCCCTTTAAGGCTATGACAAAGTGGCTCTAGTAATGTGTCAACAAATTAGGCTCTGAAGAAAGCTGAGCAGAGCTAAAGTTGACCTAGCATTGTTGCCTCTTCATCCTCCCAACAATAAGGGCCCATACATACTACGGAATTCCGGTGGGAGATTCCGACGCAGCAGCCTTCTATTGTTTTCAATGGGATTCTGCTGCATGACACTTTGCACACTGTAGAATTTCCACTGCGAAAATTCCAATTCTGGTCATGTCCAATGCACGCTATGGAATTTCCATCTGGGGAAACTTCAGGCAAGGATTCTGTGTGCAGCAGGAGCACCCGGAATGAGTCGGCAATATGACGGCATGGACATGTGCTGTCCCCATTGATTGGAAAAGCAGTTCCTGGCGGAATACCGATGAACAAATGAACATTTACATTTTTTCGGCAGAGTCTGGAATTCTAATTTCCATGGTTGAAATATCACAGTGTGCACAGTGCAACGAAGTCCTACTGAAGACAATAGGAGGCTGCTAAATGGGATATACCAAAGTGTTCATGGGTTCTAATTCTTTTGGTGGAATTCTGTTCAAAACAGCATTTTCTATTGGAAAAGCAGTCATAGCGCTGATTCATTCCGGCGGCACCTGTTGCGTAGATTCTCTGCCTGGAGAAATTCTGTAGTGTGCATGGACTCTTAGTAGTCAGTGCCCAGATAGTAGATTCACAATAACATGTCACATATGCTATCTACCATATAAAGTACCCATAAATGTTCGATGAATGTTGGACAAACTTGCAGATTTCAGCATCACCCTTCAACCTTCTAATGTGTAAGGGGGCCTTCTAACTCCCTCCTTATGTCAGAGATGTCTGGAGGGGGACGGGGGAGTCTGGCAGTGACCTATTCCCTTCTCCAGATGCAGATGCACAATTTGAAAACAGCAAGTATGTATGGGCACTTTAAAAGCATAGAAAGCAAATGTTCACCTTTAAAGGGGTACTCCACTGCCCTGGCGTCCAGAAGTTTAGTTCAAAACGCTGGTTGCGGGGGGGTCATGATGTCACGGCCACGCCCCTCGTGACGTCACACCCCCTCAATGCAAGTCTATGGGAGGGGGTGTGACGTACGTCACGCCCCCTCCCATAGACTTGCATTGAGGGGGCGTGGTGTGACGTCACGACCCCCGCAGCCCGAACCCAGCATTCGGAACTAAATGTTCCGGACCCTGGGGCAGTGGAAAACCCCTTTAAAGGAGTACTCCAGTGAATATAAACTTATCCCCTATCCACAGAATAGCTGATCACCGGGGGTCCGACTGTTGGGGCTCCCCGCAATCACCGGGACGGGACCCCAGCACTCTAAGTGGGGAGCACGAGCTCCATTTATTTCTATGGGAGCGCCGATGATGCCCTAGAGCTGTATTGGGGTCTAACAATAGCAATTAGAGATGAGCGAACTTACAGTAAATTCGGTTCGTCACGAACTTCTCGGCTCGGCAGTTGATGACTTTTCCTGCATAAATTAGTTCAGCTTTCCGGTGCTCCGGTGGGCTGGAAAAGGTGGATACAGTCCTAGGAGACTCTTTTGTAGGAATGTATCCACCTTTTCCAGCCTACCGAAGCACCTGAAAGCTGAACTAATTTACGCAGGATAAGTCATCAACTGCCGAGCCGAGAAGTTTGTGACGAATCGAATTTACTGTAAGTTCGCTCATCTCTAATAGCAATGAATAAAGCTCAGGCCGGCTGCAGCAGGAGCTCCTCACCGAGTGCGATCAGCTATATTTCACTGGAGATCTAACCAAAAATGTAGGTTGGATTGGTTTCAGGCGAGACAATCACCAAATTTTGCTTAGCAAAAAAAAAAAAAAAAAATCTTTCTATCTATATCTCAATATACAAGTGCTATGGGGACAATGCAGGAATTTATAATAGAATTTTCGCTGTTTTTGTGGTGTTGATTTGACACACAATTTAACGCAGATTTACTAAAAGGCAAAACCTTTTATCTTCCTCATGCTTCATGCTCCAAACTTTTAAATCTATGCGAGCTGGAGTAGAGTTGTGGCATAAATTATGCCAATTTTGAGCATTAAAATATAGAAAATGCATTTAAAGGGGTATTCCAGGAAAAAAAAAATGTTTTATATCAACTGGCTCCAGAAAGTTAAACAGATTTGTAACTTACTTCTATTAAAAAATCTTAATCCTTCCATTAATTATCAGCTGCTGAAGTTGAGTTGTTGTTTTCTGTCTGGCAACAGTGCTCTCTGCTGACATCTCTGCTTGTCTCGGGAACTGCACAGAGTAGAAGAGGTTTGCTATGGGGATTTGCTTCTAAACTGGGCGGTTCCCGAGACACGTGTCATCAGAGAGCACTTCGACAAAGAACAACTCAACTTCAGAAGCTCATAAGTACTGAAAGGTTTAAATGGGCACTGTCATGAAATAAAAAAATTGATATGTTGTAGTACTTAAGTACTACAACATATCTCTAATATACTTTAATTAAAAAAAAGTGATTTTAAAACAGTTTAAAATCAGTTTTAAATTCGGCCACTAGGGGTCGCCCTCCTAGTGGCCGAATGCATTCGGCAGTGACGTCACTAGTGAATTTCGACTCATTGAAGCCTGGCAATGAGTCGGAATTCATTCACTGAGGTGCTCGCTCCCACCTGTCAATCAAACAGGCGGGAGCGAGCGCTGAGAACAGAAGAAGCGCGCATTGGCCCCCCTGCTCCCTGGCCTTGCACGCCGGCCCCGCCTCCCGGCATCCCGTTGCCTCACTGTCCTGATATGTCTGGGGGGGGGGGGGGGGGGAGCGGGGTTCAGGGGAGGGGTAGCGGGGTTCGGGTTGCGCCGCGGCCATGTATTGTTTTTAACACAGGGTGCCTCCAGTTTTTCCCCACTAAAACACCCAGCATGCCCTGACAGCCAATAGATGGAGTTGTAGTGGTGAAAGCTGGAGGCACCCTGTGTAGATGAACTAAGGGCGGAAGTCCCCCCCAGCAGGCATCAGTGAAGTGGTGCCTGCTGGGGAAGTCTGCCTGGTAGTGAGCACACTGCCAGGCAGACAAAAGGCATTTTTTATATAGAAAAAAAAAATTAGGCAGGGAGGAGGTTAGGGATAGATGGGAAATAGGCAGGAATAGAGAGGGAAAAGAAAGGGATGGTGGGAGCTACCCTTTAAGATTTTTTAATAGAAGTAATTTACAAATCTGTTTATCTTTCTGGAGCCAGTTGATATACCGTATTTTTCGCCGTATAAGACGCACTTTTTCTTCCCCAAAACTGGGGGGGGAAAGTCGGTGCGTCTTATACGGTGAATACACCCCTATCGCGGTGGTCCCTGCGGCCATCAACGGCCGGGACCCGCGGCTAATACAGGACATCACCGATCGCGGTGATGCTCTGTATTAACCCTTCAGACGCGGCGATCAAAGTTGACCGCCGCGTCTGAAGGGAAAGTGACACTAACCCGGCTGTTCAGTCGGGCTGTTCGGGACCGCTGCGATCTCACTGCGGCGGTCCCGAACAGCCCGACTGAATAGCCGGGTTGGTGCTACAGGACACCGGGAGGGACCTTACCTGCCTCCTCGGTGTCTTCTCCGTTCAGGGATCCCCTGTATGGCCGGCGCTCTCCTTCCTCGTCATCACGTCGTCGCGTACGCGCGCCGGCGTGCACAAGGACGTGATGGCGGCGACGGAGAGCGAGGATACCCGGCCGGCAGCAGAGACGTTCCAGAGCGACGGGGACACGGCGACAGCGATAGAGCGACATCCAGGGCAGCAGTGACGGGTCCGGAGCGGCGGGGACACGTGAGTATTACCTCCTATGCAGTGGTCTTCAACCTGCGGACCTCCAGATGTTGCAAAACTACAACTCCCAGCATGCCCGGACAGCCAACGGCTGTCCGGGCATGCTGGGAGTTGTAGTTTTGGACCATCTGAAGGTCCGCAGGTTGAAGACCACTATTGGGTTCAAAATCTTTTTATTTTTTTAGATTTTGCACCTATAAATTGGGTGCGTCTTATACGCCGGTGCGTCCTATAGGGTGAAAAATTCGGTATATGAAAACGTTTTTTCCTGGATAACCCCTTTAAGCCATAGGAGGCCTTGCCTTCTCCTACAAAGCCAGATCTGCTTTCTTTACAAAAGTAGCAAAATGACGTAAAAAAGCGGAAATGCAAACAAGGCTAGTGTAAAAATGTGAAAAAAAAAATTTGACTTTTACACACCAAAATTCCAAGCCACCCAGGTAAAAAAAATAAAAATAAAAAAAAAATAAAAGAGAAAAAAAATGGCTTGTACTAGGATAGGATGTTGGACACAGTACCTGAGATTCTGTAAGTCTCAGGAAAACATTTTTCCTGTTCAGTGTTACGAGAAGTTGTTGGGGTGAAGACTTTATAAATTCTGGGGTGTCTACACAATGCGCACAGATACAGCCGAGAGACCCCCGGTATTCTATGAGGGTCCAAATTCATACAACCCCACATAACTTCTTGTGGACCTTTACTTGCAGCGAACACTATTACCCCCCCCTCCCCCCATACTTATCATGTACTCACCCAATGTCAGCGTGTGAAGGGCACAAAGGAGCACGAAGAGTCTCTGCAGTCTACAATCCCTGGTCAGACCATGATCCATTTCCCCATGTCGCTCCTGGATGAGACCTACAAGGAGAAGTTGTCAGATAGCGGGATAGATTATCCTCTGCCAAGCTGGCGGCGGCGTCCACTGCAATCACTACTGATGGAATGTGCTCACAATTTCCACCTTCCATTGACTATCGCATTTCGGTCAGTAAATTATTCAGCCTGGTCCTTTAATCGTGTTTCCTGTTACACACTGTTGTCCTATCATAATGTATAATGCAGGAGCCGGAACGCGCTCGCCTGAACCTGAAACCTCCAGCCTTGAGGTTTTTTCTTTAGCTCGGATATTAATCTTTAAGGTTATTAAGGTAAGTGGATAAAGTAATCGCATCTTTCCTAAGAGAACAACAAGAAAAGAAAGGTAAAAAAAGAGCACAGAGCGTACCTCTTATCTCCAGAGACTCCATACACGCCGTCCTCTTCTGTCAAGATCATTGTTCGTTCCATGGGTGTATCTGTTTCTGGAAAAGCTGGGTGACAGACAATATGGCTGCTACTGAAGACCCTAAAGGGGGGGGGGGGGGGGGGGGGAAATCACACAACTTTACCAGACTTCAGTAAATTAATGTATTGACACATACCCAGCTTATAACTAAGGTGTAAAATGTGCGGAATGTCCGCCTGGAAGATACAGAAGACATTCTGCAAATTTGGATGGTTCTGCCAAGTATAAATAGAGAATATAGTGTAAAAGCTAAAGGGGAACTCCAGACAAATCTGTTACACTGTTATGTCTAGTACAGGGCCTGAGAGGGCAAAGCATGAGACAGGCTTTCTATGTAAATACGTGTGCCATGCACCACCCCCACTCCATACTACACGAGTCTTTATTATTTAATACAGAATACATCAATCTTATCATTTGCTTAAAACATTTTAGTAAATAGCAGTTTAAAAGGGTTATGCAGGGAAAAAACTTTATTTATTATTATTTTTTTATATATATAACAACTGGCTCGGGAAAATTTAACAGATTTGTAAACTACTTCTATTAAAAAAAATCTTAATCCTTTCAATACTTATGAGCTGCTGAAGTTGAGTTGTTCTTTTCTGTCTAAGTGCTCCCTGATGACACCTGTCTCGGGAACTTTCCAGTTTAGAAGCAAATCCCCATAGCAAACCTCTTCTACTCTGTGCAGTTCCCGAGACAAGCAGAGATGTCAGCAGAGAGCACTGTTGCCAGACAGAAAAGAACAACTCAGCTTCAGCAGCTGATAATTATTGGAAGGAGTAAGATTTTTTAATAGAAGTAATTTACAAATCTGTTTAACTTTCTGGAGCCAGTTGATATGGAAAAAAAAGTTTTTTTTCCTGAAATACCCCTTTAAGGGACCACAATACAGCTGACATTATAGAGCAGCACTGTAGTTGACACATTATGGGGCAAACAGTAAAGGTACTGTATGAGGTAAGCAATGTGATTGGCACTGTTTGGTGGCACACTGGGTCTGGTACTTTGAAGGCACACAGTGATGGCTTTGTATGGGGTAAGCAATGTGATTGGCACTGTATAAGGGCACACAATAATGGCATTGTATGGGGTAAGCAATGTGATTGACACTGTATGGTGGCACACTAGGTCTGGCACTCTGGAGGTACACAGTGACTGCATTGTATGGGGCAAGCAATGTGATTGACACTGTATGATGGCACACTAGGTCTGGCACTCTGGAGGTACACAGTGACTGCATTGTATGGGGCAAGCAATGTGATTGACACTGTATGATGGCACACTAGGTCTGGCACTCTGGAGGTACACAGTGACTGCATTGTATGGGGTAAGCAATGTGATTGGCACTGTATGGTGGCACACTAGGTCTGACACTCTGGAGGCACACAGTGACTGCATTGTATGGGGTAAGCAATCAGATTGGCACTGTATGGTGGCACACTAGGTCTGGCACTCTGGAGGTACACAGTGACTGCATTGTATGGGGTAAGCAATGAGATTGGCACTGTATGGTGGCACACTAGGTCTGGCACTCTGGAGGTACACAGTGACTGCATTGTATGGGGCAAGCAATGTGATTGACACTGTATGGTGGCACACTAGGTCTGGCACTCTGGAGGCACACAGTGATGGCATTTTATGGGATAAGCAATGTGATTGGCACTGTAATGGGGCACACTATGGTTGGCACTGTGCAGGCTACAGTGTGCCCTCAGTGTGATTGGCACGTTATGGTAAGAACTATGGAGGCACACTTTTGTTGGCACAGCAGGAGTAAGCAATGTGACTGGTACTATACAATATGGCTGGAACTGCATATTGAAACCCCTGTAGCTGCCACTGTATGTGGGCAAATAGTGGCTTGTCTTTGTACATAATACACTGGTTAGTTAGGGAGTACACCAGTGTTTCCAAACCAGGGTGCCTACAGCTGTTGCAAAACCAACTCCCAGCATGCCTGGACAGCAGAAGGCTGCCACACTATGAAGGCAAACTGCTGATGACACTTTGTGATGGGCACAGTGTGAGTGACACTGGAAATAACAATAGCTGGTACAATAACTGGTATTCTAATACCCACCTCAGCCAGGGCAGACCCTCAGTATGAAGAAGTAATACAAGTTATTCAATCCGGGAATGACAAGAAACCTCCTGCTTCCCCTCTGTAAAGAGGTTCTGCAGCGGTTAGACAGAAAGTATATACTCGAGTATAAGCCGAGTTTTTCAGCATGATTATTCGTGCTGAAGATGCCCCCCTCGGCTTATACTCGAGCGAACTCTCCGCCTATCAATCCCTTTCAGTGGTCTTAAACCTGCGGACCTCCAGATGTTGCAAAACTACAACTCCCAGCATGCCCGGACAGCCGATGGCTGTTCGGGCATGTTGGGAGTTGTAGTTTTGAAAAATCTGGAGCTCCGCATGTTGAAGACCACTGCGGCCTTCGTCATCATCCAGACCCCCTTTAGTTTTCAACTCCCCTCCCCTCGGTGGGAATGAAGGGTGAGTAGAAAACTGAAAGGGGGGGTCTGGATGATGATGAAGGCCCGGCAGTGGTCTTCAACCTGCGGAGCTCGAGATGTTTAAAAACTACAACTCCCAGCATGCCCGGACAGCCGATGGCTGTCCGGGCATGCTGGGAGTTGTAGTTTTGCAACATCTGGAGGTCCGCAGGTTGAAGACCACTGATTGAAGGGATAGAGAGGCAGTGATGATGAAGGTGGGGGGGGGGATGATGACAGGGTGATGATGATGGGGGTCTGGGTGATGATGACTGGGGTCTGGATGATGACAGGGTGATGATGATGGGGGTCTGGATGATGACAGGGTGATGATGTGGGGGTCTGGATGATGACAGGGTGATGATGTGGGGGTCTGGATGATGACAGGGTGATGATGACGGGGGTGTTAATGACGGGGGTCTGGATGATGACAGGTGTCTGGATGATGACAGGGTGATGATGACGGGGGTGTTAATGACGGGGGTCTGGATGATGACAGGGTGATGATGACGGGGGTGTTAATGACGGGGGTCTGGATGATGACAGGTGTCTGGATGATGACATGGTGATGATGAGGGGGTCTGGATGATGACAGGGTGATGATGACGGGGGTGTTAATGACGGGGGTCTGGATGATGACAGGTGTCTGGATGATGACAGGGTGATGATGACAGGGGTGTTAATGACGGGGGTCTGGATGATGACAGGGTGATGATGACGGGGGTGATAATGACAGGGTAATGATGATGGGGTGATGATGACAGGGTGATGATGACGGGGGTGTTAATGACGGGGGTCTGGATGATGACATGGGGGGGATGATGTATTTCCCACCCTAGGTTTATAGTCGAGTCAATAACTTTTCCTGGGTTTTTGGGGTGAAATTAGGGGCCTCGGCTTATATTCGGGTCGGCTTATACTCGAGTATATACCGTATTCCTTGTAAGGAACTTCTTTGCAACTTCTAAAATTCCTATAATGTACAACAGCTGGGGAGCCACAGGTTGGGGAACACGGTCCTAGTGGGTATAGTGAGAGGGCAGTGCCCAAACATATTAGCTGGGCACATCCCCCGCCATGTTCTTCCTCATCTCACATCCATTAGGTAACTTGCTTTTCAGCATCCAGTTCCTCCATCCTGTAAGGCTCGGGGTCTGGTTACCACAGAACTTGATACCTGAAGATGCAGGTTAGAAGTGTTACAGCTCATTAGTCATTTAGGAAGAGAATAACATTTCAGGGGAAAAGACAGTGGATGTATAGAAACAATGGGCCTGCGTGGCAACAGGACAATGGCACAGGGCCTTGCCAGGTAGAAGAGGGCGCAGATATTATTGTAAAGAATGAATAAGAAATATAGAAGAATCTGATTCTATAGTAACACTAATGATGCCTATGAAACATATCAAGCTGCTACATAATGCAGAAGTGTATATATATATATATATATATATATATATATATATGGGGGCGGTACCAAATACGTAAGGTCACAGGCCAAAAGGTTAACCCATCCGTGTGATATGGGTCTGGTGGTATCCATCTCACTGGTATAACGTTGCAGCAACACCCTGTTTGCAAATAGTGGAATTCGGATGTTTACACGATGGAATTTCAGTGCGGAATTCCGCATTACAATTTCGCACGCACATTCCTCAGCAGCAGAGTCCCATCGATTTCAATAAGATTTTACTGCACTGTTCCCATGGCCAAATTTCTGTGCCAGATCTAATTGAGATTCCAGTGTCCGCAGAAAGAATAGACATGTCTATTCTTTCTGCAGAGTCTGCACAGAATGCATTGCCGTCTATGAAACGGCACATTTCCGAGCAGCCCTAGCGCCAGCATGTTCTTTAGGTGCTCCGCTGTCTGCGGAATGTCCGCACAGAGATTTTCCATTGCCTGAACATAGCCTTACTTAGCAGGGGCCCGTTAAGCCTCCAGCTGTTGCAAAACTACAACCCCCAGCATTCTGCTGAATGACTATAACATTGATATGAATAGTTTGACCTATTCACACTGCATTTAAGATACTGAACCCACCAAAAGAATGAACCTGTTTATGACTGATCACAGCTCGCCTTTCATATTTTAATGGTTGCTATCGGCAACGTGCTTTGGAAAAAAACACTATGGCCCGGATGTATCAATCTGCTTGAAACTACCTGGTGTTGCCCATAGCAACAAATTACAGCTGAGCTTTCATTTTCCAAGAGGAGACTCATGAGTATGGACTGCTCCCATTTACAGTATATGTCGGCATCCTATTTACGGCGAGATACGATTAACAAGAATCTAGTTCCCACTCTGCCAATTACTGGCGTCTCATACAGTCGTACATATGGGACCATTGGAAGGTACGGGTCCCTTTCACTCCACAATCGCTGATACTTCACCAATTGCGCCCACCGGAGGGGGAAGGGAGGTTTCCACGGTTGCCTAGCATTGTCTTTTTGCTAAATGGTTGGATGATGCTACTACTCCAGATTTGCCACTACTGATAGCCCAACTGAAGTCCTTTCTGGAAGTGGACCGCTTAGATGCCGAGCGACACTCTGATTCTGGCACCAGGCGCTTTTTCCAGAAATGGAAATCCTTTATTGTGACTCACATTGACTCTCAGGGGATCATTGAAATTGTACGACCGTTTAGATACACCACTTGGTATAGTGTGGAATCTCTGAGAGGTTCTCTAGGGGCGTTACATTTACCGGATGCTTAATATAGTTCACCCGCTTTTTTGAGCATTGTTGCTCTCTGTTGAGATCCCCTGGGAGTCAGAGGGGATACTGCTGGGATCGGGTGGCGTTCCAGGGGAGTGGAGCCTCACTCGATGCTCGTCTGTCTGGTGGGGGGCCCGAGGAGTTCAGACATACAGTCATGGCCGTAAATGTTGGCACCCCTGAAATTTTTTAAGACAATTAAGTATTTCTCACAGAAAAGGATTGCAGTAACACATGTTTTGCTATACACATGTTTATTCCCTTTGTGTGTATTGTAACTAAACCAAAAAAGGGTGGAAAAAAGCAAATTGGACATAATGTCACCAAACTCCAAAAATGGTCTGGACAAAATTATTGGCACCCTTAACTTAATATTTGGTTTCACACCCCGTGGAAAAAATTACTGAAATCAGTTGCTTCCTATAACCATCAATAAGCTTCTTACACCTCTCAGTCGGAATGTTGGACCGCTCTTCCTTTACAAACTGCTCCAGGTCTCTCTTATTGGAAGGCAGCTTTACCCAACAGCAATTATAAGATCTCTCCACAGGTGATCAATGGGATTTAGATCTGGACTCATTGCTGCCCCTTCAGAACTCTCCAGCGCATTGTTGCCATCCATTTCTGGGGGCTTTTGACATTTGTTTGGGGTCATTGTCCTGCTGGAAGACCCAAGATCTCGGATGCAAACCCAGCTTTCTGACACTGGGCTGTACAGTGCGACCCAAAATCCGTTGCTAATCCTCAGATTTCATTATGTCTTGTACACATTCAAGGCCCCCAGTGCCAGAGGCAGCAAAACAACCCAAAACATCATTGAACCTCCACCATATTTCACTGTAGGTACTGTGTTTTCTTCGTAGGCCTCATTCCGTTTTTGGTAAACAGTAGAATGATTTGCTTTACCAAAAAGCTCTATCTTGGTCTCATCTGTCCACAAGATGTTTTCCCAGAAGGATTTTGGTTACTCAAGTTCATTTTGGCAAAATGTAGTCTTGCTTTTTTATGTCTCTGTGTCAGCAGTGGGGTCCACCTGGTTCTCCTCCATAGTGGGGTCCTCCTGGGTCTCCTCCATAGTGGGGTCCTCCTGGGTCTCCTCCATAGCGTTTCCTTTAATTTAAATGTTGACAGACAGTTCGCACTGACACTGATGCTCCCTGAGCCTGCAGGACAGCTTGAATATCTTTGGAACTTGTTTGGGGCTGCTTATCCACCATCCAGACAATCCTGCCGTTACATCTTTCATCAATTTTTCTCTTCCATTCACGCCCAGGGAGATTAGCTACAGTGCCATGGGTGGCAAACTTCTTGATAATGTCGCGCACTGTGGACAAAGGCAAATCTGGATCTCTGGAGATGGACTTGTAACCTTGAGATTGTTGATATTTTTCCTCAATTTTGGTTTGCAATTAATGTATTGGGGGGCATTCTTGTTCCAGGTGGAGATGTTTCTTACATTCTCTATACTGTAGTGCTTTTTGCATGTATATTTCCATATTTTGCACATGGTGCTATTATTTTTTCGTTTATAGAAAATAGTTTCATAAAAATAAGTTAAAAAAAAACAAGAATTTAATGATTCCTCACACAAGTCCCCTAGAAGGACTAAAAAAAGTGTACAAATTTTTTTATATATATATATATATATATATATATATATATATATATATACATACCTCCAAAAAAGAGAAGCGGCACTCCAATAGCGAAAAAATTGTGTATTTATTCACCCATCAAGTCAATGCAACGTTTCAGCCTCACAATGAAGCCTTTTTCAATATATATACTGCGCTCAGCCAATCACCAGCCGCAGCGAAGTCCGACTCGGCCGGCGATAGGCTGAGCGGCAGTGATTTACGTTTTCGGCCCCGGCAGCAGGTGTTGGTGTAGTGAAGACTTTTGTGTCGTGAAGCGTTCTCACACTGCCGCTCAGCCTATCGCCGGCCGAGTCGGACTTCGCTGCGGCTGGTGATGTCAGTGTCTCTAAACTGTGGACCTCCGCTGTTGCTAAACCAGGCATAGGCCACCTTCGGCACTGCAGATGATTTGGACTACATCTCCCATGATGCTCTTACAGCCAAAATGCTGCAAAAGCATCATGGGAGATGTAGTCCAAAACATCTGCAGTGCCTGTGCTAAACCATTGGCTGTCCGGGCATGCTGGGAGTTGTAGTTTTGCAACAGCTGGAGGTCCGCAGTTTTGGAGACCTCTAATATAGCAGTACATACGTTGCATTTGGAAAGTCTTCAGACCCTTTCACTTCTGGCACATTTTGTTTTTGTTATGTTCTTCTGTAATCATTCTGCACTCAATACGCCACAATTAAAACGTGGGAACAGAATTTTAAAAATGTTTGCTAATTTAAAATGAAAAACTAAAATCTTACATAATTCAGACTGTGACACCTGATATTTCTCTCTTGATCTCCTTTGAGATGTTTCTCCTCCTTTATTGGAGTCACGTGAGGTTAATTCATCTGGACATGATTTGAAAGGGGTGCTGTTCACATGTTCAGTTTTTTAACTCCTTAAGGACCGGACCAATTTTCTTTTTTGCAGCTTCACTTTTTCCTCCTCGCCTTTTAATAGCTATAATATATATATATATATATATATATATATATATATATATTGCAAGAAGTCACTGTAAACACCTACAGAGGTTTCTGCTTCAAGTTTAGGGTGTTCTCTAGAGATGAGCGAACTTACAGTAAATTCGATTCGTCACAAACTTTTCAGCTCGGCAGTTGATGACTTATCCTGCATAAATTAGTTCAGCTTTCAGGAGTTCCGGTGGGCTGGAAAAGATGGATATAGTCCTAGGAAAGAGTCTCCTAGGACTGTATCCACCTTTTCCAGCCCACGGGAGCACCGGAAAGCTGAACTAATTTATGCAGGATAAGTCATCAACTGCCGAGCCGAGAAGTTCGTGACGAATCGAATTTACTGTAAGTTCGCTCATCTCTAGTGTTCTCAGTAGCCAAGTCCATCCCCATCTACATTCAGCTTCTTACCTTTCCCAGTGACAGTCAATAGAGCAGAGAATAATCCACTATATTTGTGGTCTCCAATATATGAACCTCCAGCTGTTGCAAAACTACAATTCCCAGCATGACACTTTCTAGTAGTAGTTTTGCAACAGCTGGAGGTCCACAGTTTGGAGACCATTGCATTATAACGTATTTAGTCACAACCATACTATACCACTATATACAGTAGTGTTTCCCAACCAGGGCGCCTGCAGCTGTTGCAAAACTACAACTCCCAGCATGCATTGACAGCATTTGGCTGTCCGGGCATGCTGGGAGTTGTAGTTTTGCAACAGCTGGAGACACCCTGATTGGGAAATACTATTTAGTCACAACCGTTCCCGCCCTCCCATAGGAGCATCACCAGCTGATCGCCTTTACCGCCATACTTCCTGGGAAATTGACGGCCTGCGCGCTGACGTCACCACGTCCTTGCCCGGGCTTTGTGGAAGGGGCGGTGTCAGAGGATAGAGGCCCCGCCCAAGCGTTGCTCGTGTCGTCTTGGCGGTTAGTAGGAAAAAATGGCGGCCGTGCGCGGTAATGGAGCCGTGTGGCGGGGGCGAGGAGTAGGGCCGGTGTCTGCTGTGCGCCCCGTAGTTCACGGACCTTCTCCCGGGGAGCCCTCCGACCTGCAGAATAACAATGTAACTACATGAAGGAGTATAATGTACAGTCACGTGTCCTGGCGTTACCATGGTGATTTCTGTATGGACTAAGGCCAATGATAGGGACCTCACAAGGGCTACAGGGCCCCGAGCTTTATATTAGGCCTGTGGTGACATTATTGAAGCCTGTAGATCAGCGGTCTTCAAACTGTGGCCCTCCAGCTGTTGCAAAACTACAACTCCCAGCATGCCCGGACAGCCAAAGGCTGTCCGGGCATGCTGGAAATTGTAGTTTTGCAACATCTGGAGGGCCACAGTTTCAAGACCACTGCTGCAGATGTTTTGTTTAGTAACTACAGCCCTCAGTATGGCCATTGACTTTGCTGGTGAATAACTACAGCTCCCACCATCCACATTGAGAGCCATTGGCTGGTGAATGTGATTACAACTCCCAATATAAATCATAATGGTTACAAAATAAAAAAAAGGGTAAAACCATTTATAAATTTCCTCACAGTGTGCATATTGGGAGTTGTAGCTACCCTCCAACCAACATGCTTACTGGGGGTTGTAGTCACTCAACAACCATAGGCAACGTACATGCTGGGAGTTGAAGTTACCTGTTAACCACAGAGTCCGTGTTTGCATCTACATCTCCGAGCGTGTACACGGACTCATGTTTGTTGGATAACTACAACTCCCAGCATGTATGTTGAATCTGGGGTGTGAGCAACTACGACTCCCAGCATGCACATGGGCCTTTTGAGGAGCTTCAACTCCCAGCGTGTGCAATGACTTTATGTAATCATCAAGGTCGTGATTGCAGGTTTTTTAGGAATGGCCCCGTTCTGGCAGTCCTATGTAAGCCTGCATTCGCACCACGTTTTTGCAATACAGTTCCCGTATACGTGTTCCATGTGAAAACCGTACGGAACCGTATTGAAAACCGTATGTCAAAAGATGCATCAGGTTGTGTCCGTTTTGCGTCCTGTACGGTTTTGTAAGTTTTTTTTTTCCCGTACCCAAAACCGTAGTCTACCACGGTTTTTGGTCCGGGTGAAAAACCGTATTGAAACCGTATGTTTTTTTTTTTTTTTTTTTAAACATGGGAGTCAATGGGAACCGTACAGAACTGTTTGTGCGTACAGTTCCATCCGGTTTTCACCATACGGTTTTTCACTTTGCACAGTTTTTTTTTTCTTGGAATTTCAAACAAACAAGTGAAACTTTATTCATAATGGAGTGAAAAGATAAAAATGTATACATTTTTTTTTTTTCTTAAAAAACAGATGCAACCGGACATCATTTTTTAGGGTACGTTCCCACCTGGCATATTTGCTGCATATTTTCTGTTGCATATTTTATTTTCCCATTGAAGTAAATGGGTAGGAAAATACGCAGCAGCAAAATACGCCCGGTGGGAATGCACCCTTAAACCGTATTCAGTTTTTAACCCTATACAGGTTAAAATTTTGTACACACATTTTGATACAGTTTAGTCAGGTTTTGAGGAATCAGTTTTTCATCAAAAACCTGATACGGGAACTGTATTGCAAAAAACATGGTGTGAATGCTGCCTAAGGCTGGGTTCACACCACATTTTTGCAGTACAGTTCCCGTATACGTGTTCAGTGTAAAAACCGCACGGAACCATATTGAAAACCGTATGCATTGACTCTGCATTTTGTAATTCCCCCCCCCCGTACCCAAAACCGGTGTTTTTTAACATGGGAGTCAATGGGAACTGTACAGAACCATATGTGCGTACAGTTCCATCCGGTTTTCACCATATGGTTTTTGACTTTGCAAAGTTAATTTTTTTTTTTCTTGGAATTTCAAACAAGTGAAACTTTATTCATAATGGAGTGAAAAGTTAAAAACTTATACGTTTTTTTTTCTTAAAAAAAAAGGATGCAACCGGACATCATTTTTCAAACTGTATACTGGTTAAAATTTGTACACACATTTTGATACAGTTTAGTCAGATTTTGAGGATTCTGTTTTACATCAAAAACCTGATCTGGGAACTGTATTGCAAAAACGTGGTGTGAATGCAGCCTTAGTGTGCAGAGTATTTGCTGGTTGTGGTATTAGGCTGGGTTCACACCACGTTTCGTTAAATACGGTTCCCGTATATGGCTGGGGGGGGGGCTTAATCGCGGCGCCCGCACTCAGCCGTATTCGGGAACCGTATTTAATGCATGTCTATGAGCCGACCCGAGTGAACCGCAGCCTCCGGTCGGCTTAGTTTTTGGCCGTATATGGGGGGTAGGCGATACACCACTCTGGACGGGATGGTTTAAATGTCCCTTTAGACGCCTTTTAGGCAATCTAAAAGGTTAATAGCCGCCCGCGGCAATCGCCGCGGGTCGGCTATTAACATCGGCCCCCAGCTACATGAATCAGCTGGGGGCCTGCTGATATGGCGTGGGCTCGAGTCAGGAGCCCCCACCATACACCGCTTGCCATTTCTGGACGAGCCGGCCCTTAGACAGCAACCGGTTAAAAGACAAGTCTCGTGCCCAATCAGTACAGAAAAACGTATCCCCTAGGGGATAAGTTTTAAGATCGTGGGGGGGTCAGAGTGCTGTGGCCCCTGCGATCGTCTGTACGGAGCCCCAGCTCTCCCAAAGAGTGGCATGTCGCCATTAAAGGATTTATGGGGAGATTTATCAAATCCTGTCCAGAGGAAAAGTTGCAGAGTTGCCAATAGCAACCAATCAGATCACTTCTTTCATTTTGTAGAGGCCTTGTTAAAAATGAAAGCAGCGATCTGATTGGTTGCTATGGGCAACTGGGCAACTTTTCCTCTGGACAGGTTTTGATAAATCTCCCCCACTATGTGTCTAACAATGCATGGCTTCTTGTAGCTCTTATCTGATCATTATACTGTCTGTTTCTGTGTCTTACAGATTATTTCTCCCAATTATAAGTATGCCTGTAAACTGCACTCAGGTAAGACCTGTCGTCGTTGCCGCGGTTGTTGTTGTTGTTGTTGTTGTTGTTGTTGTTGTTGTTGTTGTCTGTACTGTTCATACTGGCTTAGTCCTGCTGTCACAGCTGAGCCTTTAATACGTTTTTATTGTTCAGATAGTCTCGGACTGTTACAATGTATCAGGCTTTAGTCCAACAGTAATAATCTCCCAGATATAACCTTTTTTTTTTCTTTTATATAAAACACTTCTATAAAAGATGTATAGCCCCTGAATATAAAGAAGACTTATAATTTGCTGACAGCAAGCAGCTCCTGTTTGCTTCTTTCCAGTCCTCCCGATCTACGGTCATCTTAAAGGGGTACTCCGCTGCTCAGCGTTTGGAACAAACTGTTCCGAACACTGGAGACGGGAGCTTGTGACGTAATTGCCCCGCCCCCACATTCCGTCACACCCCACCCCCTCAATGCAAGTCAATGGGAGGGGGCGTGACGGATGTCACGCCCCCTCCCATAGACTTGCATTGAGGGGGTGGAGCGTGACATCATGGGGGGGGGGGGGGGGGCGCTATGACGTCACAAGCTCCCGTCTCCAGCGTTTGAAACAGTTTGTTCCAAACGCTGAGCAGCGGAGTACCCCTTTAAGGCTGAAACGAAAGCTCTGAGCTTTTGTTCCAATCACAGCCTACAACAGTGCCCCTTCTTAATCAGTGATTGGCTTAGTTCTTTGGGCCTGCTCCAATCTCTCGTTTTAGAAGAAGTAGACAGCAGATTGAGGGACCATTTCGACCTAACCAATTTTTTTACATTTTTTTATTCCTAGAGTACTCCTTTAGTTAAAGTGTAACTCTGATTTGTTTCTGAAACACTGCTGTTGAGTCACTTTGGTAGAGTTGCGATTCCATGTTAATAAAATTGCAAAGAAGTTACAACCTGGCTGCACGTACGTTGCATTGATGTCACTGCTGGTAAACGTGTGTTTGACTTGCGACCAAAAAGCCATCAGATTTGGATTTTTAGCAACTATCCTGTTACAAAGTGACCATGTTGACAGTCGTTAGATGCAGTGTCAGTTTGGGTTTTCTATTTTTTCTATGACTCAATGGGTTTTTGTGTTTTTCAGGGAGATCGTGCCACTGTGGAGTGGATGATGATGTTGGTAGGTTTAGCTTCTTGTAACCTATAATCATGACTACGTTATTAGTACATAAAAACGTATGCTTAGTGGTCACCTTCCTTCCCCACAGCTTTAAAGAGCACAGTAGCACAGTTCCTACTTTAGGGTATGTTTATACCTACTATACATATGCTGCAGATTTTCTGATTTGAGTTGCCAGCATATATGGTATATGTGAACATGCCCATATGCTTCTTGCACTAGGTGCTGTCACCTCATCACCTTTTGGGGTTGGTGGCAGCAATAATTTTTACCTTCTCTATGTTGTTTGGATGCACAAGGAAATAGGGCGGGAAGCTGCTGCTTTTACTGCAGACCATCTCCTACTTATAGCTATAACTAGAAGGAATCACTAGAGAACAGCGTGAGGGATGTGGTGGTGGTGGTGTTGTTATCTGCACCTTTACAGTCCGGCTGAACAGAGTGGTTTTCTCTAAGAACGGATACATGGCTTCACCTGTATGCAGGGACCTTGAGGTTAGGGTTCATGAGCTCAGGTAAGACATGGCTTATTATTAAAATGTTTGAGCACGGAACCTTCACTGTAAAACGTGTGATTTCTTTCATTGCAGAGGATCAGGCAGCGAACTCCCTCCTCAATAAGCTGATCCGGAAGTCTTTGGTGGAGTCTAGTCAGAATGTGGAGGTGCTGCAAAGAGACCCTTCTTCTCCATTATTCTCAGTGAAGTCGTTTGAAGAATTGCACTTGTAAGTGGTTGGGGTCATACATCACATAATAAACCCACATGTATTTCTGCAGAAAAATCCAGGGCTGGTCCTTGGCCTTTTGCTGCAGATGTGCGGTTTGCACTGTTGCTAAGCTTCACTGGGTCTTGTCCCCTTGTTATTAAAGGGGTTCTCCACTGCCCTGCCTTCCGGAGCTCCACTCGCAGCGTCCGGAAGTTTATTACTCCGAACGCTGTGTGCAGGCTTCCGTGTTCGAGGCCGCCCCCTCGTGACGTCACGCCCGCCCCCTCAACGAAAGTCTATGAGAAGGGGGGGTGACCACTGTCACGCCCCCTTCCCATAGACTTCCGTTGAGGGGGCGGACGTGACGTCACAAGGGGACGGCCTCGAACACGGAAGCCCGCGAGCGGAGCTCCGGAAGGCAGGGCAGTGGAGAACCCCTTTAAATGGGTTTCTAAAGTGCTCAGTCCTTCTACCTGCCTATACGCCTCCTGCAGGCAGTGAGCAAAGCCAGTCTTTGCATCTGTAGTTGGTTGACACCCCTGCCTTTTTATCAGATGTATATCAGGGGGGTGGAAACTTAATAAAAAAAAGTAAAACGGGACTAAAACGGAGCAAAATCTACTTGTCCCTCATGACGATCCACTTGTCCGGGCCAATTTTCACTTTTACATTACTTTTTTCCTCCTCGCCCTATAATGGCCATAACTAACTACTATAATGATGCCTTTTAATTTTTCAATAACATATTCTCCAGACCTAAAAAAATATATATATAAGTGGTGAAGTGAAATTGAAATAGTAAAAGATAATTTTGCAAATTTGGTGGTTTTCTTTTGTGCGCCAGTTACCTTGTGGTTGAGCTAACATGTTAGTTTGATACTTTAGGCCGGTCTGATTACAGCAATATCATATTTTTATAGTTTCCGTCATGTTTTACTAATTAAAAAAAATAAATTCTGAACTTTTTCGAATTTTTTTTAATTGCCATTTTTTGACCCCTGTAGCTTTAAAAAAAAAAAAAAAAAATTCCACATACAAGGCTGTATGAGGGCTAGTTTTTTGTATCGGTACCATTTTGGTATTGATCTGACTTTTTAATCGCTTTTTTTTTTACTTTAAAAAAAAAAAAAAAATTCTGGGATATTATAAAAATTGCAATTCTGTGGTTGGTATTTTTTTTTACATTTACATCATTTACCGTATGGGATACATAATGTTATATTTTAATAGTTCGTACAATTACGCACGCAGCGATACTAAATGTTTATTTTTATTATGTTTACATGTTTTTATATAGGGAAAAGGGGTTGATTTGAACTTTTAACATGGAAGGAATTATTGTGTCTTTTAAACTTTTAATAATTTTTTTTTTTTTTTTTTTTTTACACTTTATTAGACTTTTAGGAGGAATCACTAGATTCCTCATACAGATCAATAGAGTTCTATTGAACTCCATTGATCTGTGTGCTCTGCGATCCATTGATAGAGCCTGGCTGGACTAGACTCTATCAATGAGAGAGCCATGCGACAGCAGGGAACAGAGGTAAGCCCTCTGGCTACCTCCTATAGTGGATCGCCCCCACGCGATTGCGCTGCTGGAGGGGGTTGGAGGAGGGGGTGGAGGAGGGGGTGGTTGGCGGTCGATCTAGCCCACCAGGGAGCATTCACATGCCCTTTAGATGCCGCTGTCAGCTTTGATATATATATTCCAAATTGGCAGCAGGGACAACAGTCTCTATGTTCTCCCTTTCGGAGCGGCGCTCAATCTGTATAATCTGGGTCCCGTTTGGTCTTTGGGAATGTAGCCTTACAGGACTGAAAACCCTTTGTCAATAAAGAATTATATAGAAGCCCTGGAGGGACCACAAGCTGCTTGTCATTCATGGTAATTGGACTCATTGGCCCAGATTTTTTTTTTTATCTAAGGCAAAAATGTGTCTGACTTTTGTCTCAGATATATAGCAACCAATCACAGCACAGCTTTCATCTTTCGTCACGCCCCCTCCCATACACTTGCATTGAGGGGCGTGGCCGTGATGTCATGAGGGACGTGGCTGACCCCTGCAGCTTGAAAACATCGTTCAGAACATTTGCTTCCAAACTCTGTCCAATGAAGTTGGAAGTCATGAGAGGTGATGTGGAGGCGGCATGTCCTGTAAATATCGCTGAGCTCTTATATTACTACTAGGGGTGACCGACTGTCGTATGCAATGGCCCCCAGATCATCACATCAGCAGGGGCAATATGTTGCTGCAGAGGAAATGCAGGATTGAAGCACCCACCACTAATTGTAGATTAGTAGCTACAGGTGCAAGATCACTCATTATATATACAGGTTAACACTAATACATAATGGAAAGGTGCTAACAATATATAATGTGTATGTTATTTCTTCAGAATGCCAGCGCTGCTTAAAGGGATCTATGAGATGGGCTTCAACCGACCTTCCAAAATCCAAGCAACTGCGCTTCCAATGATTCTCGCCGACCCGTAAGTATGGAAGCTGTTTGCTTTCAAGCCCCCAGCAGCCTTTGGTGTAATGTGAGCAAACTGTATAAATACATAGAGAATCTATACATGGCAGTGTGTACATCCATAGCTATCTGAGTGATTCCTCCTACAGTTTTCCAATCTTTTTTTTCCCGTTTTATCCTACAATTGTGTACTTAACTTTTCTTTTCATAGACAAAAGACAATCCCTTTTTAATCTCTCAAATATATCAGTGCTACTATGGAGACCTACCTCAAAAACTGAAGTATCATTCTAAGTATTTTCATATATTAGTCACATTGAATTGCTTACTTCACTGATAACCAGTCTAGTTTTCACCAAGATCACATTTGTTTAGTTGAGAAACTTGTCCAAGACTTACAAAATACAGTGCAACCCGGACAACATTTCCAGCCTCACTGGAAAACTTCTTTTCTCTATCGGCTCCATTGGGGGACACAGACCATGGGTGTATGCTGCTGTCATTAGGAAGTTCGACACTATGGCAACAAGAAAAGTTGGCTCCTCCCAGCAGGGTATACCCGCCCACAGGCACCTGAGGTAATCAGTTTTAGCTTAGTGTCTAAGGAGGTAGACATGGTCTGGAGTTCTCTCCAGACCAGGTCTTATGTTTTATTATTTTCCTAGTTAGGGATGTGTTAGATTTTTATTCCATTTTCTTTCCTGTTTTCAGGTGGGGACTCAGGAACTGCGGCCCACTGTTTCCCCATTGCGAGTAAGGGGGCACAGACATTGCTTATATGCGCTGTTCACCCCCTCTCGCCAAGGTCAGCACCTGGGTTTGTACCTCATGGGTCTGGGTCACCCTATCTCCCTGCTCGCCTCGCTCGCACATGGTAGCCCGGTATGATGCAGGTGATAAAAGCTGGCTGAAGACTTCACTGGAAGACTTCATGAGGTAAGCTCTTCTGACTGAGGTGAGTATATTTCCCTTTCTCCCTTAGGTGCAGATTTGCAACATCTGGAGACCCTCAGTTTTTGGCCCACCTTTCTCTTGGGTCTAATGGGGCTGGCCTGGACAGGGGGTCCTTTATTACTGTGGTGAGCAGTGGCAGTTTGGATGGGGCTCAGCTTACTTCACTTTATTTATATATATATATATATATATATATATATATATATATATATATGTGTGGAAACGACGGGGTGTGTGTTTTTTACATTGAAGTGGCTGACAGCCGCGGCGTTCTTCTATGCGGACGCTCTGAGCGCCGGCTTACTTTCACTTTCAGCAGCGGCTGCTGCCGGCGGCGTCTAGTCCGCTCAGTTCCCCGCGAGCGCACATGCATTCGCATGTGCGCTCGGGGCAAGGAGCGGGCACCATTGCGAGACTTCTTGTTAATACCTCGGCGGCCCGGTGCGCTTTAGCTCCACCCGCCCAGGGCCGCTGAAGCATCTCAGGCCACGAACCGACCACCAACCGACCACCAATCAGCACCGTGCACGCGATTATGGTGGCAAGAGCCAATCAGCGGTGCCCTCTGCTCCTAACATGCCCCTCCCTTGCTATTGGCCGGCATTTCTCCTTTCTGACAGCCTGGAGACCACCACGGGTTCGAGTCCTGAGGTGCGACAGAGTGTTACAGTGTTGTGGTTTAATTTTAAAATAGGCCCATTGTGGTATATGGGGATCTCAAGGCATGTGAAACAGTATGATAAGCAGACTGTATTAGCAACACAGTGGAATGTAACACAGTCTTGGGTGAGAGAGGCCTAGAACGGCCCCCCTCTAAACAGTTAGCTGGAGTGTTAGCCACTCATTTACTCTGTTAATACTGTATCTCTAAACTGTCTGGTTCTGCTGAACCACTTGTTCTGCCTGCTCCACTGCTCCCCCAGACCCCCCTGCTACTCTACCCTGGTTGTTCTTCAGACCCCCCTGCTACTCTACCCTGGTTGTTCTTCAGACCCGGTGGGTTCGGCCACCCCTCCAGCCTGGGTTCCCTCCCTCTCCCAGTCTATATCCGACTTGGCTCAGGTCTCCCGTTATGTGGTGACTGCCTTGGAGAGGCCCTCCGGAGGGTCCCGCTCTCCCCCTTTTCTTATGCTCTCACAGCATCATAGGGGTGTGTCATCTGACTCCTCTCCCGAGTCTTCTGGCAGGCACGGGTGCTCCCCTTGCAGGCATCGCCCCGTTACTCCGACCTGTAGCAAGCGTCGCTAGACCCGCGTACCAAGTCAGTCTCTCTCTCTTCCAGGGCTGCCTCACACGTTCCCATTCACCTGGAGAACTTGTGGAAGAAGTTTATGATTCGGCCTCCAACTCGGAGGACCGCACGGATGTGCCTAATGTGGTGTACTCATTGGTTGCGGCCATAAGGGTCACCTTCCAGCTAAATGACCCAGGAACTTCGGACGTGGTCCAGAAGTTTCCTTTCATCTTGCCCGACCTCTTCCAGGGCTGCCTCACTTTGTTCCCATTCACCTAGAGAACTTGTGGATAAGGTTTCTGATTCGGTCTCCGACTCAGAGGACCGCACGGATGTGCCTGATGTGGTGTACTCATTGGTTGCGGCCATAAGAGACGCCTTCCATCTAAAGGACCCAGGAACTTCGGACTTGGCTCCAGAAGTCTCCTTCTTTGTGCCCGACCGGCACCCAAGACTTTCAGCTCTCAAGCTGAATTTTACGCCCTGCTGGTATCTGCCTGGATGCACCCTGACAAGAAGTTTCAGGAAACGAAGAAGGTTCAAGCGTGATATTCCTTCGCCGTGGACCTCCTCTCCAACTGTGGATCCGCAGGTCTCCCGCCTCTCTAAGGCGCCTACCCGGCCGTTGACTAATGCAGCTGCCTTCAAGGATCCAGCGGACATGAAGTTGGAGGCTTTGGCAAATTTTGCCTTTTGAGGCAGCAGGTTCTTCCTGCTTTTGCTTCTGCCTGGGTGTCAAGGCCCTTTCAGTATGGTCTCCCACCTCCACCAGGGTAGTCTTCAAGATCCCTCCGGGGGATTTCTTTAATCTGGCTCTCCGATGCTCCGCAGATGGAGATTTTCTGTGTTCTGCTTCCATGCGCAGCCACTGTGCTGCCTTTGCCACAAGCTACCTGGCAGCCACCGTCCCTCCATGTGGCTTAAAGCCTGGCATGCGGACACCACCTTCAGGAAGTGAGGCGACGGGCGGAAAAGAGTTCTATATTACCTCTGGATAAGGCTCACAGAACCGCTTTCCGTCGTAAGTCCTCCTTCCGGTTCTGCGGCCCTTTAGTACCAACAAAGGGTCCAGGCAGGTGCCTTCTCGGGAAGAGGGCTCCCTCCTTCTGAGCCCGTTGCTCCCGGAGGTCGGCCCAATCAGGCACACGTAGGCCTTCCTCGGCCTGAAGGGTCTCCCCCCCCCCCCCCCCCCCCCCACCTGCCAACCTTTCTCGGGTGGTTGGTCGCCTCTTACTCTCCGGGATGCCTGGACCATGCAGATCCTTTATCTTTATTTTTTTTATCCTGGGAGTAATTGTGCCAGTTCCTTCAGGGGAACGTTTTCGAGGTTTGTTCCAACCTCTTTGTGGTCCCCAAGAAAGGCATTACTGTTCGCCCAGTCTTGGTTCTCGGATATCTCAGCCAGCGTCTTGCTTTCCCATCCCGAATGGAGTCTCTCTGTTCGGTGCTGGCGTCCATGGTTCAAGGGGAGTTTTTCGTTCCTCGGTGGACTTCAAGGATGCCTGCCTCCACATCTCATTGTTTCCCGGTCATCAGCGGTACCTCCGCTTTGCATTTCCAGACGGTCATTTTCTATTGTGGCTCTCCGTTTTGGTCTGGCCACTTCTCCGCGGACCTTTACCAAAGTCCCAGCGCCTGTGATCGCCCTTTTACAGACAACAGTTGTTTCCGTGATTCCCTGGAGAGTTTGTCTCAACCTCCAGACCTTGTCTCACTTTGGTTGGATGGTCAATTGGGACAAATCCAACCGCTCTCATTGGGCTCCAGTTCGATGCGGCCTCTGCCCGCTTTAGACTCCGCTGACCGATCGGCTGACTCTCTTATTAAGAGTCCGATGACTTCGGCAACCTGCTCCAGTTTCCATTCGCTTTTGCATGGATGTCCTGGGTCGGTTGGCGGCAGCCGTGGAGGCCGTGCCATTTACCCAGTTTCATCACCGACCTCTTCAACGGGTGATTCTCTTCCGGTGGGACAGGTCTCCATTGTCTCTCGACCGCAAGATCGTTCTCTTTTGTCAGTCTTGTCGGTCCCTTCTATGGTGGCTTAGTTCTCCCCTGCTTTTTTCGGGAACGCTACTTCCTGCCCCTCCCTGCCAGTCTGTCTGGCTGGGGAGGGGTTTTCAGGGACCGGCCGGTCTGGGGTCTTGGCCCCCCGAGAAGCCCTTTTCCCCTTCAACATTTTGGGGCCTAGGGCAATTCTTTCTTTTCTTGCTTCTTGGGAAATTCCCTTATGGGTGGAACTCAGGTTTCCGGCCATCTCAGCTATCTTCAGTCCAGCCGTCCTTGGGATGTGGTGTCCAAGGCCAGTTGTCCCTACAGTGGTCTGCAACCCCTGGGGCGCTCCAGGCGTGGGCCTCTGCTGTCCTGCCACAACCAACGGTTTCTCTCTCTTGGTCGGGCTTTGCCCTACCTTATCTGTTTCCTCCCCTTCATCTCTTTTCGGGGTCCTGAGGAAACTCAGTGGAACGTTTCCGCCATACTCGTGGCCCAGCCTGGCTCCGGTGGGCGTGGTTCGTCGTCGTGGTCAGGCTCCTGAACGACTTAACGCTGCGCCTTCCCTATCGTCCAGACCTCTTATCTCAGGTCTCCTGTGCCACCCCTATTTACCGTCTCTGCTTTTGACGGCGTGGCGTTTGAGACAGCGGTTCTGAGCACCCGCGGTTTCTCTTCCCAAGTGGTTCACACCATGCTGAGGGCTCACTAGCCTTCCTGTGTAAGATTTACCACCATACCTGGCAGTTTTATTTTTGTTGGTGTGAAACTCTGCCTTTTTCTCCGGTCATGGTTTTCCATTCCCGACCCCTCGGGGCTGGCCCAAGGGTTGGTTTTCAGCTTCCTTAAGGGTCAAGGTTTGGCTCTTTCATTCTGTTTTCAACGTCCTCTGGCATTCAATTATCATGTCCGAACCTGGTTCAGGGAGTGGCACAAGCTGCCCCTCCTTATTAGTCCCTTTCTTTCCCTTGGGACTTATACTTGGTCTTAGGTGCCCTGCAAGGCACCCCCTTTTGAACCTTTCAGGGACATTTCTCTTTGCCTCCTTCCCCGGAAAGTGGCGTTCCTTATTGCTCTTACCTCTGTTAGGAGGGTGTCAGAGCTGGTAGCTCTCTTATGCCATTCTCCTGTCCTGGTTGTATACCAGGACAAGTTGTTTTCTGTCCAATAAGGACACTCATTTTCATCTCAATGAGGACATCGTCCTATCGTCCCTTTGTCCGGCCCCTTCTCATCCTGGAAGCGTTTGTTCCAAATCTGGTTGTGGTGAGGGCTGTTCGGACTTATCTCTCAGTCACTCTTTCCTTTCGGCAGTGGGACTTCCCCTTTTTTGTTTCCCGGAAGGTTGTCTGACACGACAACTTGCTTCTACGACCACTATTTTTCGGTGGATCCGGTCTACTATTTCGGGAGCTTACCGCTGCAAGGGGAAGATCCCACCCTTCAGGGTTTTGGCTCATTCCACCCGTTTTTCGGGGCATCCTGGGCCCTCCGCTACGTGGCTTCGGCCTTGCAGTTCTGTAAGACGTCCGCGTGGTCGTCTTTGCACTCTCTCAAGGTGCTACCAGATTCATACCTTCGCATCAAGGTGCTACCAGATTCATACCTTCCTATCAAGGTGCTACCAGATTCATACCTTCGCATCAAGGTGCTACCAGATTCATACCTTCGCATCAGTTGATGCTACTCTGGGCTGTAAGATGTTGCAGACGGCGGTGGTCCCACCGTCCACCTGTCTGATTCCTTCCCCAGCCAAGGGACGGCTTTGGTACATCCCATGGTCTGTCCCCCGCAATGGAGCCGATAGAGAAAAGGAGATTTTTTTTTTTTTTTATGCTTACCGTAAAATCTTTCTCGAAGGATCCATTGGGGGACACAGCTCCCACCCTTTTTTCTGGTTATCTTATATATCTTATATACTTCAGTTATCTGTCCGAAGGTGTGTTGAGTTGCCTTTTCTTCTGATTGCTCGGACAGTTTGTGGTTTTCTCTTGACCTGTCGGTCTTCTCCTATTGCTCTGGGACTAAAACTGATTACCTCAGGTGCCTGTGGGCGGGTATACCCTGCTTGAAGTAGCCGACTTTTCTTGTTGCCATAGTGTCGAACCTCCTAGTGACAGCAGCATACACCCATGGTCTGTGTCCCCCTATGGATCCTTCGAGAAAGAGAGAGATTTTACGGTAAGCATAAAATCTTTTTTTTTTTTTTTTTATCAACTGGTGCCAGAAAGCTTTACAGATTTGTAAAAAAAATTCTGTTAAAAAAAATCTTAATCCCTCCAGTACTTATCAGCTGCTGTTATGATCCACAAGTTCTTTTCTTTGAATTTCCTTTCTGTCTGTTCACAGTGCTCTCTGTTGACACCTCTGTACATTTTAGGAACTGTCCAGAGCAGGATAGGTTTTCTATGGGGATTTGCTCCTACTCTAGACAATTCCTAAAATGGACAGCAGAGGGCACTGTGGTCAGGCAGAAAGGAAATTCAAAAAGAAAAGAACTTCCTGTGGATCATACAGCAGCTGACAAGTACTGGAAGGATTAAGATTTTTTTATAGAAGTAATTTACAAATCTGTTTAAAGGAGTACTCTAAACTAAATCTTTTTAACGCCATTAGCTCTGATTTACAAAGTTATATAATACTCCCAATTACCTCCATTGCCTTCTGTGTACGCATCGTTGTTTTACAGCGAATCCGGAAGTGCAGCCTCCCTCACAGCATTATGACTGTCGTTCATCAGTATGTGCGCGTCAGCGGCCATGTCTGCAACGAAACGTCATTGTTTCTCCGTTCCTCCCCTCTGTTAGCCCTCCCCAGACAGTGCGTCCATGTCACGCCCCAAGTTGAATATTCATAACGCTGTTCGCTTACTCAGCCGGCATTCGCTGGGCTGAGTAAACGCCTCTCTAACCTCCCTCCTATCATCCGGCGAGTCGCGCGCATGCGCATTCGCCAGCATACAAGGACCGGACATGTGATCTTATTCCACCAGTAATATAACAGATAGTTACGCCGCCGTAACTATCTGTTATATTCACAAAGCAACCTACGCCAATATGCAGCGCGATCTCAGCTTGATTGAAGGATGTGGGGGGGGAGGAGGAGATGGCGTAGTGGCTCTGGGTGGTGGCTAGAGACAGGGGGAGGCAAATACGAGGCAGTGAAGAATAATATTAGGGGTGGGGAGAAAGACTGAGGGAGGGATTGTGACCGGAATCATATGCGCTAGGAATGATGGGTAACGTCAATTATGACGTCAGTTTCAGACGTACAGTACCCGGAAGTATGCAAAATTACCGGGGGCTGTAGCTGGAGAACCGCTGGACCAATCCTGGAGATCACCACCTCTATTTAAAGGTATTTACGAACCCTATTCTATGGTGATATTTATTTGCTTATCATAGTACTCCTTTAACTTTCTGGCACCAGTTGATTTAAAAAATCTTTTTCCAGTGGAGTAAGTATCCCTTTAAATTCTTAGCACTGTTTCTGCCCATTGCTCCAACATTAATACCATATATCACTGCAGGCTCACAAGCCAAAAACAGATTGGTTGGATCTACTTTTTTATCCACTCGAACACCATACTGGCTGTATCAACTACATATGTCCTGGGTGGTAACACACTTGAAGCTATTTTGTAGTGCTTTTGAGGCCGTACATGGGGTTTTAGATGTTAAAGGGGTACTTCGCACCCCTAGACATCTTGTCAGATCGCCGTGGGGCCCGCTGCTGGAGGCCCCCGGGATCTCGGCTGCTGCACCCACCTGTACGGCTTCCACCTCACACTGGCAACGCTGGAGGCTCCGGAGCCCGACCACAATGGCGGCCGAGCGTGACGTCACGACTCCACCCTGTGTGACGTCACTCCCCGTCCCCTCAATGAAAGTCTATCGGAGGGGGCGTGACTGACCTCCCATAGACTTGCATTGAGGGGGCGGGGCGTCACACGGGGCGGAGTCGTGACGTCACGCTCGTCCGCCATTGTGTTCGGGCTCCGAAGCCTCCAGCGTTGCCGTTGTGAGGTGGAAACCGTACAGGTGGGTGCAGCAGCCGAGATCCCGGGGGCCCCCAGCAGCGGGACCTTGGCGATCTGAAACCTTATCCCCTATCCTTTGGATAGGGGATAAGATGTCTAGGGGTGCGGAGTACCCATTTAATGGTCCATTCCCTTACAGTATTCTGCGCAGATTTGATGCTCTGGATTTTCTGCTGCAGATTTCAATGTAAACTGAATGAGCACAGCTTGAAATCCTGTGCATCAAATCTGCACAGAATACTGTGCGTGTGAATAGACCCTAAAAAAGAGAAAGTGCTCCCTAAAATGACCTTATGCCTGTTATTTTTTTATGTCTTTTTTTTTCCAGACCCCAGAATCTCATTGCTCAGAGCCAGTCAGGGACAGGAAAGACAGCAGCGTTTGTCCTAGCGATGCTCAGCAGAGTTGATGCCATGAAAAAATACCCACAGGTGAGTGTATGGGCCAGCGTTTCCCAACCAGGGTGCCTCCAGCTGTTGCAAGACTAAAACTCCCAGCATGCCCGGACAGCCAACGGCTGTCTGGGCATGCTGGGAGTTGTAGTTTTGAAACAGCTGGAGGCACCCTGGTTGGGAAACATTGGTATGGGCTCTCATACACAGGATGCATGAGGTGCGCTAAGGCAGTGATTCCCAGCCGGAAATTTTGTAGCTGTTGCAACACCTAGATAGCCATAGGCCAGATTCACATGGCTGAATTCTGCATGAATATATAGCCAATTCACTTCAATGTGATTCCGCTGTCCCATTCACACAGCAGAATATCTACTGCAGGAATTCCATTTAAGTGAATGGGCTATAAATGAATACAGAATTTTCATGCAGAAATTTTGTCGCGTGAATCCGGCCATAGGAAGGGCATCACTTCCCAGTGGAGTGTGTTGTATAGAACTGTTGAAAAAAGACACATGTCGATCAAGTACAACAAAGCAGAGAAGATGAATAAAGGGAATGGGTGAATGAAGAATGACAGACTAGTTGCAGGAAAAGTCCACTCCATCCATCTGAACGGTGATGTATTTGCAGCCTGATTTCTGCAAGCTCCATTCAGAGGAACGGGACATATGCATACATTTCTGCAAGAAATCTTCTGCATGTGCCTGTATTGTCACACTTGCATTATGTCTCACTGTTTTTTTAGACTAATTCCCATTTTTAAGATTAGGATAGATCTGTTAGAAGAAATAAATTCTCTCCATAATTCGCGTTTTATCCTCTTTATTTCTCCACAGTGTATCTGCCTCAGTCCTACATTTGAATTGGCTTTGCAAACAGGAGAAGTCATAGAGCAGATGGGGAAGTTCTGTGACGGGATTGATGTGATCTTTGCCATACGGGGGAACAGACGTGTGTATCAGTATTGTGTTTTACAGCTGTAAAGTTTGATATATTGGATCAATCACTATACATATAAAATTATTTTTACTACATCTATCCTTTTGCTCACTAGCATTGTCTTTGGATTCTATTCTTACTTGGTGAATGGCAATATGTGTGCAATGAACAGGGCTCAGAATATAATAATTAGGTTGTAAGGCCAGGTTTAAATGGGCATTGTCGGATACAAAAACTTTTGATATGTTGTAAAGCATGCAAAACAAATAGGTTTTGCAATTGCTTTCATTAATGTTCAGTATTTCATACTGAAAAAGCCAGTCAAACAACTGCCCACCCCCCACCCCAGGCTGCTTGGACACATACTAGTCCTGCTGTGTCCATGCGTCATCACCTATGTCATGGACACACTTCCTTGATTGACAGCTGTGAGTGCAGGGCTCACAGCTAGAGAAAAAATCCTCCCACTGTCAGCTTGTGTCCCGCTACTGTCAGTGAGGACTAGCTGGGAGATGTTCGCTGACAGCATATTGAGGTAGGGGGCGGAGACCTGCACAGTGAGGCCACACCCCCTCCCTTTGAGAGAAATCCAGACTAGTGAGCTAAATTAAAGCTAAAAAATAAATAAAATAAAGATGCTAGACACATACAAATTAGATGCACATGGTCATGATTAGGTACTGAGTGATGTATATAAAAAAAAAAAATCAAAAAATGTTTTTGTTGTGTGATCTGACGGGTACGCTTTAAACTCCTGGATGCTGGAGCACTGGAGTCCTGGGGGGAAATAGTTTATTGTAGATCTGCTACCCTAAAATCTCTCCCCCTTACACTACAGAAGTCACATGTAGCTTTCGATTGTTTTTTTTTTTTTTTTCTTTTCTTTTGCAGCTGCCAGAGGTAGCAGAATAGAAGCTCAGATCATAGTGGGAACGCCGGGAACTGTGATGGATTGGTGCTTCAAGCTGAAGCTTATTGATGTTGAGCGAATCAAAGTATTTGTCCTGGATGAAGCTGATGTCATGATCGGTCTTCAAGGCTATTCTGACCATAGTGTCCGAGTGAAGAGGCGAGTCTCGGTGGAAAGAAATGCTCCAAGTGATATAAGATATTATGAAATTGTTTTGTCATTTCAGTCCCTACATGGAGAACATGTTCTTCTTGGACATCTTACTCTGGATCTAGCACCATGGGTACTGGCTGCTACCACTAAGAAAATAACTGGCTGCTACCACTAAGAAAATAACTTTCATTGGGGACGCAGAGACCATGGGTATATGTTCTTGCCACTAGCAGGTGCTGACACTAGAAGAAAAAAGTCGGCTCTTCCCTGGCCCTGGCCACTGGAAGTGAGGTAATCCGTTTTAGCTCGTGTCAGTAGGAGGCAAGACACAGGTCTGTTGCTCTCCAGACCTGGTCTTTTTATTTTCTAGTAAGGGTTGTTTAGTTAGCTTTTCCTCACTTTTTTTATCATTATATTCAGATGGGATTCAGGAGCATGGTGCTTCCTGTTCCCTCCTGCCCCCCCCCCCCCCCAATTTGCGACAAAGGGGCACAGACAGAGTATGTACTGTTAACCCCTTCTCGCCAGCGCCTGGAGGTTGTACCCTGGTTCCGGGTCCCCCACTGCCCCTGCTCGCCCCGTTATCTTAGCCTGGTATGATGCAGCGTGGTCATAAGTTGGTTGAAGCCGTCTGGGTGAGTATAAGAAGACCGTGGGTGAGTATATCATCCCCTCCGCCCATTGGCCCACCCGCCAGTGGACTCTGTTTCTTCAGCCATTTCTGTCTCAGGTCACCCGCCGGCTTTTGCAGCAGCTCCCTGTACTTTCTGTAGCCGCTGATTTTCTTTACTTCAGCTGGTCGGATCTCCTCCTGCACTTGCTGGCCAGCGGGACCCATAATGGCGGCATGTAGCTCTTTTTTTTTTCCAGATAGCGCTATTGGCACAATGTTTTTTTTGCCCTATGCCTCTGTCATACCTAATTCTGCAGAGTTCTCACTCTGTGAGGGAGCATATGAAAACCGCGGTGGCGGGCCGTTACACGGTCCCTGGAGATTCCAGGTTACATTCCGTGCCTGGTTTCCCCTTACGCTGAATACCATGCCAGGTTTACTGTGCCCATGGCTGGTCATAGTCCCTCCCTGTCTGGTGCCCTTACAGGGCTTTTGCGTTCCTGGCGGACGCCCAGGGCCTTTTCGGGGTTCTTCCTTCGATGGTCATCCATCAGCGGAGGGTGCAGCTGTGCTTGGGGAGAAGATGGCTAGAAGGGTGGAGGAGTGTTTAAACTAGGGGGGAGGGAACCTACAACATAGCGGGGGGGAAATAGTGTAGATAGAGAGGGGGGACTAAGTAATATACCTGGGGGTGGAGCGATCGGAGGGGTTAGAATAATTAACAGGGATAGGCTTCATAGGAAGAAAAAACATGCACCATTGAATTGCATGATGACTAATGCCAGAAGTCTGACCAATAAAACTGACTTACTGGAGTGGTTGATGTCTGAGGAGGATTATGACATAGTGGGAATAACAGAGACTTGGTTGGACAATAGCTGTGACTGGGCGGTCAATATACAGGGTTATAGTCTATTCTGGAAGGATCGGAGTCTGAAGGCCACACTACGGGAGGATATAGGGGAGGGAAACGATAATGTAGAATCATTATGGGTAGAAATATATAGAGATAAAAATAAAAAAATCCTGATAGGGTTTTGCTATAAGCCACCAAACATAATGGAAGAGGCAGAAGATCAATTACTGAGGCAAATAAACCAGGCAGCAAATCAAAATGACGTGATAATAATGGGAGACTTTAACTATCCTGATATAAATTGGGAGACTGAGACCTGTGAATCTCATAAGGGAAACAGGTTTCTGACTATAGCTAAAGACAAATATCTGTCCCAAATGGTGCAATGCCCGACCAGAGGGGGCGCCGTACTAGACTTAATATTAACCAGCAGACCTGATAGAGTAACTAATGTGCAAGTAGAAGGACACCTAGGAAATAGTGACCATAATATAATACAGTATAACTTGTTCTTCAATAAGGGAATCTCTTGAGAGGCCACAAAAACAATGAACTTCAGGAAGGCAAAGTTTGATCAACTCAGAGAAGCCCTTAACAATATAATACTGACACTAAATGGGAGACTTTTAAAAATATCTAAAATTTTCCCTGCAAGATGTATATACCTTATGGGAATAAAAGGGTCAGAAATAAAAGAAAACCAATATGGATGAACAAAAATGTTAAGGGGGCAATAAATGACAAAAATAAAGCATTTAAACTACTAAAACAAGACAGCAGAGAGGAAGCATTAAAAAGCTATAGAGAAAAAAGTAAAATATGTAAAAAAAAAACAGATAAAAACCGCAAAAATAGAGACAGAAAGACTAATTGCCAAAGAGAGTCAAACTAACCCCAAAATGTTCTTTAAAGGGGTATTCCAGGCCAATTTTTTTTATATATCAACTGGCTCCGGAAAGTTAAACAGATTTGTAAATTACTTCTATTAAAAAAATCTTAATCCTTCCAATAGTTATTAGCTTCTGAAGTTTTCTGTCTAACTGCTCTCTGATGACTCGCGTCCCGGGAGCTGTGCAGTTCCTATGGGGATATTCTCCCACATGCAAACATGTGGCTCCCAGTTGAGATATATAAAAAAAAGGTTTTGCCTGGAATACCCCTTTAACTATATAAATAGCAAAAAGATCAAAAATGAAAGTGTGGGCCCTTTAAAAAATGACGAGGAAGAAATTATAAACGGGGATCAGGAAAAAGCAAATATATTAAACAAATTCTTCTCCACTGTGTTCACCAAGGAAAATGAAATGCCAGGTGAAATACAGTGAGATAAGGTAAACTCCCCAGAACAGATCACCTATCTAACCCAGGAAGAAGTACAGATCACCTGTCTAACCCAGGAAGAAGTACAGTGCCACCTACAAAAAATCAAAATGGACAAATCACCAGGTCCAGATGGCATTCACCCCCGTGTTCTAAAGGAATTAAGTAATGTGATAGACAGACCCCTATTTTTAATATTCAGGGACTCTATAGTAACAGGGACTGTTCCCCAGGACTGGTGCATGGCAAATGTGGTACCAATATTTAAAAAAGGATAAAAAGGTGACCCTGGGAATTATAGACCTGTAAGTTTGACCTCCATTGTATGTAAATTGTTTGATGGTTTTCTAAGAGATGCAATTCTGGAGTATCTTAATAAAAATAAATGCATGACCCCATATCAGCATGTCTTTATGAGGGACCGGTCCTGTCAGGCTAACCTGATCAGCTTTTATGAGGAGGTGAGCTCCAGACTGGACCAGGGTGAATCACTGGATGTCGTATATATCTGGATTTTTCCAAAGCATTTGATACAGTTCCACATAAAAGGTTGGTGCATAAAATGAGAAGGATGGGGCTGGGGGAGAATGTGTGTAAGTGGGTAAGTAACTGGCTCAGTGATAGGAAACAGAGGGTGGTTATTAATGGTACTTATTCTGATTGGGTGAGTGTTACTAGTGGGGTACCACAGGGGTCCGTCTTGGGTCCTGTTCTATTTAATATAGTCATTAATGACCTTGTAGAGGGGTTGAATAGTAAAGTAGCAATCTTTGCAGATGATACTAAACTCTGTAAAGCGGTAAACACTATAGAGGACAGTGCACTGTTACAAATGGATCTGGATAGGTTGGAGGTTTGGGCTGGGAAGTGGCAGATGAGGTTCAACACTGATAAATGTAAGGTAATGCACATGGGGAAGAAAAATCCGGGCTGGGATTATGTATTAAATGGGAGAACGCTTGGGACAACTGACGTGGAAAAGGACTTGGGAGTCTTAGTTGATAGTAAATTTAGCTGTAGTGACCAGTGTCGGGCAGCTGCTGCCAAGGCAAATAAAATCATGGGGTGCATCAATAGGGGCATAGATGCCCACGACAAGGAAATAATTCTACCGCTGTACAAATCACTAGTCAGACCACACATGTAATACGGTGTACAGTACTGGGCACCAGTGTACAAGAAAGATATAGTGGAGCTGGAGAGGGTTCAAAGACGGGCAACCAGAGTAATACGGGGAATGGGAGGACTACAGTACCCAGAAAGATTATCAGAATTAGGGTTATTTAGTTTAGAAAAAAGAAGGCTTAGGGGAGACCTAATAACTATGTATAAATATATCAGGGGGCCGTACAGAGATCTCTCCCATGATCTATTTATACCCAGGACTGTATCTATAACAAGGGGGCATCCTCTACGTCTAGAGGAAAGAAGGTTTCTACACCAGCACAGATGGGGGTTCTTTACTGTAAGAGCAGTGAGACTGTGGAATTCTCTGCCTGAGGAGGTGGTCATGGGAAACTCTGTGAAAGAGTTCAAAAGGGGTCTGGATGCATTTGTGGAGAGTAATAACATTACAGGTTATGGATTTTAGATCTATAGGGATAGAGCGTTGATCCAGAAATTTATTCTGACTGGCATATTGGAGTCGGGAAGGAATTTTTACCTCTAGTATGAGGGTTTTTTGCCTTCCTCTGGATCAACTCAGTAGGGACTCATTAGGGATATAGGTTGAACTTGATGGACTTTGGTCTTTTTTCAACCTTATGAACTGTGTTACTATGATTCCCTCCTCCACAGGTCACTGATCTCATATCTGCCGCATCCGCGGTTGACATTCCGGTACCCCTCGACCAGTGTGATGTGTCCGATGTAGTAACCTGTTGCATACTGTGGACCCATAGCAGTAAGCCAGACAGTGGTCTGCGTGGTTCCTCCGCCGCATGTCATTTCTCCCATGCCTGATGTCTCTGTGGCTGGAGTTCCGGTACCCCACTAACATTGACCGAAGAAGTGCCCTGACGTGTCCTATAGACCCTATACAGGGCAATGGGGATACCATCCATGGCTCCTCATCCTCCCCCGTCCTCCCACCTGCGACAAAGGGGGCACAGTGATTGGCGATATGACGGTGTTCCTTTTTCGTCAGCACCTGGGGATGTACTCGTTCAGCCAGACTGTTGTCTGCAATGTTTCCAATGCAGTTGGTCTCCCATCCCTGGGCTGCCGCGTGTATGGCTGGGGTTTCCAGTACCTCACTGCTGGTGGGAGAAATCTGGAAGAGGGTCCCCTGAAGGTACACGGGACTGACGTCAGTCAGTCAGACTTTCTTCTGCTTGGGGGGGACACCCATCAGATCGGCTGCACTTCAGTACCCTACTTTCGATGGGAGGGTTCGCAAAAGTGACTCTGCGTTCAAGAACCCTATACCAGTCAACCAGGCGATGGTCTACGTGGTTTACTACTATGTCGGGTCACCTACCATACACTTCCCACACCTTGGCGCAAGTTCAGGTATCCCACTGCCGAGGTGTAGTTCTGAGCGAGGGACCCCATGTTGCTCCATGGGCCTTTCAAAAGTGAGTAGTGGTTCGCAGGGTTCCCTACTTTCCCAGGTCTCTTTCCACAGGCCTGCTGCTATCACAGATGAGGGCTGGTAAACCACTTTCAGTGTGTGTTTCTGAGGTTTGTCCACAGTCCCTATGCTTATTAGCCAGACTGTCTGCATGTTTTTTTCATCCACCAGGTCACCTTACCTATTCCTGCCGCTCCGGTGGCAGACATCCGGAGACTCCCTTTCAGTGTGAAGTTCCGAAGAAGTGGCTCTGTGGATTCATTGGACCTTTCTACCGATAAGAATGTCTACATATTTCCTGCACCTCATTCATCCTTCATCTCTTTAGTCTGCGACTGCAGTTCTGGTGTGTAGCGCCATTAAGACATGGGGTGGGAGTGTTTCCTGCAGGTTCTATGGACCTCGCAGCAGCACTCTCGGTTCCCTTTCTAACAGCATAACGTTAGTCTTCTCAGGGCATGGTTGTGGCACACCGTTTGGTGCAGAGCCTAGTTTCCATGCTTCTGGACATTTGGATGTCTGTGGTTCCCTCCTTTGTAGAGCCTTCCTCCCCTCTTTTTCGGTAGGGTGTACCTCAGGCCTCCCTGTGTAATTGTTTCCACAGGTCTGCGGCGGTTAAGCACCTCTGTTTTTGGGCATGGGGCTTGCTGGGGCCATGGGCCCCCCGCCCCCATGCCTCCAGGTATCTTCCTGGGTTCCTGTACGGGGTGGCTCAGGCGCCTGCTCTGTTGCCTTATTCATCAGCCAGGATGGCTCCGTGGCAGCACCATCTGGCCCCCCCCCCCTTTTTTTCTGCAGGGTGCATGGTATTGCCCCAATAAGGTGTTTCCTCCCAACGCTGTAGGTTGCTACATGTGCTTCTTACTTGCATTCGTAGTTATGTCTCTGTAACTCCCAGCTCCAGTGTCCAGGATTCAAATCCCTCTTGGGACACAACATGGCTCCTCTGTGCCTCGGTGTGTTTTCGCAGGGTCCCTGGGGTCTACGTCCACCCAGTGCTTTGATCCGTTACTGTAGGGCGGCATTTTTCCTTGCTCCTACAGTATATGGTGCCCTTCCACAGGGGGTACTGAGATCAGGAAGCTTGGCCCGGTCAGTGCCTGAGTTTCGTCTCCACCTCCCCTTGTTTTCCCCTCCACTAGGGGGACTATTTCACTAAGCACTTTCTTCCGTCAAGATGGAGCCATCTCACACTTTCCCCTACATGGTGGGGTACCTTGCTTGGCCTTTGTTTTTTGCTGGGAGGGATCGTAAGTGCTTTTTGCCGGCTTTGGTTGTGTACTTACTGCTCACTATTGCAGCCTGGCTCTCCTCCTGTTTCTGGTTGTCTGCTGCTGCTCATGCAGCTAGGGCATTTTCCTCCTGTAGGAGGGATTTATGCAATCGTGTATAGCTCAGCGACAGTCAGTCTGCCATTGCTCTGTTCCTTCCTTGGCGCAATATTTGGGAAGGGTGTGCTCATCCTTCCCTTTGTCTGTGGTGGTGGTGCTACACTGCCACTCTGATCTTTTGGAGTAACCTTCTTGTGCCCAGAGCCTGGGAGTCCCAGCTGGGTCCCCTTTTGCTTTTCCCTCCGTTCCCGTCCTGTCGAGACGTTGCTGGGAGTGCTCTGGTTCGCTTCGACCGCTGGGTCCAAGACCAATTCTTGTTTTGGGCCCTCTCCTAGACTGCTGTGGTGTACCTTATTTTCTAGGTCGGTCCTCCGGGCCTTTGTGAGAATTGCCATCTCGGGCACGTGCAGTGCCCCTGCCCAAGCTTCTCTGTGATCCCTTTGTGGGATGGTCTTTCTGTACCGCTCTTCTTCTTGTCCTGACATAGCAGTATATCTCCCGGAGTGTTTTGCGGTTGTTGGGTTTGCTTCCCCTACAGGTGGGGCACCTCCAGGTGCCTCGAGTCTCCAGTTCCATGTCGACTTTCCGGGTTACTCCTTACTTTCCGTTTCCTCCTTTGGGGTCCATTTACTCAGAGGTTGGACGGCAAGCCTGTCTACCGGGTTGTTCCAGTTGGGCCATTTGGGCCATTTTTCGGCTGCAGCATGGCTGTGGTGCTGCCCACTGTTCAGCCTGTGTGGTGTCCTCTCAGAGTCCGCACTTCTCCCCGGGTGCTCACGCTGTGCTCCTGGAACAGTGTTTTTTTGGCACCTACAGCTTTTTGGTTCAGATCTTCTGCACCATGCCTCTCTGGAGACGTTTCCAGTCTCTTTTTCCAGAAGTTTCTGATCTTCATCTTCACTGACTCGCCTTCGTTTTCTCGCCAGGTTCTCTGGTTTCGGTTGGTCCTCTGTATGGGGTTCTCTTGTCGTTCCCTTCTCCTTTTTTGTTCTCAACCGGGCTCTCCCTCTGTCTGGTTCTGTGCTTCTTGGAGTTGGTTTCCTACCTCCTTCCAGGTTGGTTTGGCCCATCGGGTCTCGGCATTGCCCCTTCTTGTCTCTCTGTGACCTGTTGGTTTAGAGTCTCTTCTAAGGATGGTCCCTTCCTTGTTCCAGGCCTTGGTTGCCTTTTTAGCCCAGGGTCTCGTCTGTGAGTCTTACAGCCGGCTGGGGTTCAGTCTCCGGACTGACTCTCTTCCTCTGGTGGTGTTTTTCCCACCCCAGGGACTGCTTTGGTACGTCCCATGATCTCCCCCAATGAAGAGTGACCGAGAAAAGGAGATTTTTTTTTTTTTGTACTCACCGTAAAATCTTTCTCGTAGCCTTCATTGGGGGGACACCACACCCACCCATGTCTTAATAGCCTTTTCTGGTTCTTGGGTGTTTCCCCAGGATTCCTTTCTAGGGTCCTTCGGACTTTTTTTTTTTCTTCTCCTAGTGGCAAGAGCATATAACCATGGTTCCCCCAATGAAGGCTACGAGAGAGAGAGATTTTACGGTGAGTACAAAAAAATCTCCCTTTGGCCTTTTATAGGTTACAGTAGTGTTTCCCAACCAGGGTGCCTCCAGGTGTTGCTAAACTACAACAGCCTTTGGCTGTCCGGGCATGCTGGGAGTTGTAATTTTGCAATATCTGGAGGCACCCTGGTTGGGAAACAATGGGTTACAGAATCCGGAGTAACATTTCCAGTTCATGTGAATTGGACAGCTCCTGCTTGTTGTTCTTGTCCATGAGGCTTTCAGTAAAGCATATCTTAGGAAAGATCACAGCCCTCATAATAAAATGCAAAAAGATAAACAAATAAATAAAAAAAAAAGTAGAAACAGATTAGACCAAAATACGGAAACTTTTTTTTTCTATTTTGTAAAAATAATCCAAGCAAACACTCCTTTTAAATAGCCTTTTGCTGCATTTTCAGTGGTGTGTAGAAGGCCTAAGAGTAGCATTGGAGAGCTTGTACACTCAGGACCAGTGGGACACAGTAACTTAAAGGGGTTATGCACTTATCCCCTATCCAAAGGGGGGTCCGACCGCTGAAAACCCCTCCCCAGTGATCTCCTGCACAAGGCTGTAGCTCTCAAATCAGGAATGCAGGGTTTGCTGCTACACCACAGCATGTCCCGGCCCCCAACCTCGGAACCGCACTCTTGGTGTACAGAAGTGACGACCCGCTCAGCCAGTCACCGTGAGACTGGCCTCATCTCGCCTAGCGATAGGGAGGTCACGTCTGTTAAGTGCCAGTGTCTCTCTGAGGGTGGGGGCCGGAGCACACTATGGTGTAATGGTGGTCCCTGCGTTCCTGAGGTGAGAGGCGTGGCCTCATTAATCCTAAACCCGCCCCTTCGTGATCACACACTTATCTCCTATCGTTTGGATAGGGCAGTGTTTCCCAACCAGGGTGCCTCCAGCTGTTGCAAAACTATAACTTTCAGCATGCCCGGACAGCCAAAGGCTGTCCGGGCATGCTGAGAATTGTAGTTTTGCAACAGCTGGAGGCACCCTGGTTGGGAAACACTGGGATAGGTTGTTAAAAATTGCATAACACCTTTTTAAGCGCAGGAAGTTGTAAAGCTTTGAGGAACTGTCTTGTTACCGTCCGGTCTAAATGATACCTTCTTCAAAATGGAGTGCATTTATAATATTGTCAGTTTTCGTGGATTGACCTTCCGCTTTCTTCATCAGTTTACTTCTCTTCCAATCATCTGCTGACTAAAAACTGGGAGATGCTCATCTTTACAGGGCGATGCCACTGAACTGCCAGATGCTTTTGTTCTCGGCCACGTTTGAGGACTCTGTCTGGTGTTTTGCTGAGAGGATTGTTCCAGATCCAAACATCATAAAATTAAAAAAGGAAGAGCTGACGTTGCAGAACATTCGCCAATTTTATGATTTTTGTGAAGACAAGGCAGCAAAATACAAGGCCTTAATCAACATGTACACATCGATCACTATTGCGCAGGTCATCATCTTTTGTCAGGTATGGTCTCTGCTCAGATCATGCACCTCATTGTTCCTTGAAGTTTGCCTTGTTTTTCTTCTTTAACAATGGAAGTTTCTTATTAAATAGACTCGGAAAACTGCAAATTGGCTTTACCAACAAATGACAAATGAAGGGCACATGGTGGCTCTACTGAGCGGAGAACTGACCGTGACAGAGCGAGCCATTATTATCCAGAGGTTTCGAGAGGGCAAAGAGAAAGTTCTTATCACGACTAATGTCTGTGCTCGCGGTAAGTCAGTTTCGATTTTTTATTTTTTGCAATAGTGTATTTCCCCATGGGCATGTCTGTGTAGGCAGTTAGTTTTCTTTTAGTTATGCAGATAGATGAACCCAAGGTGCAAGACTCTTCAAAGGGGTTATCAGGACATAGTGTTACATATCTTGTACTAATCCTGTATTTTATCCTGTATTGTACTCCAGAGCTGTACTCACTATTCTGCTGGTGAGGTCACTGTGTACATACATTACATTACTTATCCTGTACTAATCCTGAGTTATATCCTGTATTATACTCCTGAGCTGTACTCACTATTCTGCTGGTGAGGTCACTGTGTACATACATTACATTACTTATCCTGTACTGATCCTGAGTTATATCCTGTATTATACTCCAGAGCTGTACTCACTATTCTGCTGGTGAGATCACTGTGTACATACATTACATTACTTCTCCTGTACTGATCCTGATTATATCCTGTATTATACTCCTGAGCTGTACTCACTATTCTGCTGGTGAGGTCACTGTGTACATACATTACATTACTTATCCTGTACTGATCCTGAGTTATATCCTGTATTATACTCCAGAGCTGTACTCACTATTCTGCTGGTGAGGTCACTGTGTACATACATTACATTACTTATCCTGTACTGATCCTGAGTTCTATCCTGTATTATACTCCAGAGCTGTACTCACTATTCTGCTGGTGAGGTCACTGTGTACATACATTATATTACTTATCCTGTACTGATCTTGAGTTATATCCTACACTGCCCAAAAAAATAAAGGGAACACTAAGATAACACATCCTAGATCTGAATGAATGAACTAATCGTATGAAATACTTTTGTCTTTACATAGTTGAATGCGCTGACAACAAAATCACAAAATTATCAATGGAAATCAAATGTATCAACCCATGGAGGTCTGGATATGGAGTCACAATCAAAAACAAAGTGGAAAACCCCACTACAGGCTGATCCAGCTTTGATGTAATGTCCGTAAAACAAGTCACAATGAGGCTCAGTAGTGTGTGTGGCCTCCACGTGCCCGTATGACCTCCCTACAATGCCTGGGCATGCTTCTGTAGAGGTGGCTTCTGGACAGTCTGTGGTGCAACGTGGTGTTGGTGGATGGAGAGAGTCATGATGTCCCAGATGTGCTCAATCGGATTCAGGTCTGGGGAACGGGCGGGCAAGTCTCCAGTCACATGTGATCTAGCATTGTCTTGCATTAGGAGTAACCCAGGGCCAACCGCACCAGCATATGGTCTCACAAGGGGTCTAAGGATCTCATCTCGGTACCTAATGGCAGTCGGGCTACCTCTGGCAAGTACATGGAGGGCTGTGCGGCCCCCCCAAAGAAATGCCACCCCACACCATTACTGACCCACTGCCAAACTGGTCATGCTGGAGAATGTTTCAGCCAGCAGAACGTTCTCCACGGCGTCTCCAGACTGTCACGTCTGTCACATGTGCTCAATGTGAACCTGCTTTCATCTGTGAAGAGCACAGGACGCCAGTGGTGAATTTGCCAATCTTGCTGTTCTCAGGCAAATGCCAAACGCCCTGCACTGTGTTGGGCTGTAAGCACAACCCCCACCTGTGGATGTCGGGCCCTCATACCACCCTCATGGAGTCTGTTTCTGACCGTTTGAGTGGAGACATGCACATTTGTGGCCTGCTGGAGGTCATTTTGCACAAAGGCGGAGGTAGCGGTCCTGCTGCTGGGTTGTTGCCCTCCTACGGCCTCCTCCACGTCTCCTGATGTACTGGCCTCTCTCCTGGTAGCACCTCCATGCTCTGGACACTACGCTGACAGACACAGCAAACCTTCTTGCCACAGCTCGCATTAATGTACCATCCTGGATGAGCTGCCCTACCTGAGCCACTTGTGTGGGTTGTAGACTCCGTCTCATGCTACTACTAGAGTGAAAGCACCACCAGCATTCAAAAGTGACCAAAACATCAGCCAGGATGCATAGGAACTGAGAAGTGGTCTTTTGTCACCACCTGCAGAACCACTCCTTTATTGGGGGTGTCTTGCTAATTTTCCTATAATTTCCTCCTGTTGTCTGTTCCATTTGCACAACATCATGTGAAATTGATTGTCAATCAGTGTTCTTCCTGAGTGGACAGTGTGATTTCACAGAAGTGTCATTGACTTGGAGTTACATTGTGTTAAGTGTTCCCTTTATTTATTTTTTTGAGCAGTGTATATTATACTCCAGAGCTGTACTCACTATTCTGCTGGTGAGGTCACTGTGTACATACATTATATTACTTATCCTGTACTGATCCTGAGTTATATCCTGTATTATACTCCAGAGCTGCACTCACTATTCTGCTGGTGTACTCACTATCCCCCTACATAGTCATTCACAAGGACAAAGTTGTTCTAAGTCCAATTTCTGTTTTAAGGTGGTGTCCGCTAGTGCTGGGTGATGTATCGGTTCATGAATTTTTCCCTATACCGCCATATCGGTCGGTCCCTCCCCCCGCGGCCCACTTGCTTTCAGCGCTTGCAGGGGGAGGCGACAGCTTCCGTTCTCTGTCCTGCGCCGGCGGCTCACAACTCATTCATTTCCAGTGCTGCGGCTCACAGGAGGAAAAATAGATCAACGCCTGCAGGTAACATGAGTAGTCCCCCGATGTAGGGACAGCGCTGCGGCTTGATAGTTCATTCATTCGGTGGGGGGAGCAGGACACAGCGCGCGGGTCATATATGTCCTGCACTAGTATCCGCCTTTCCCATCCATGAGGACATTGTCCTCCCTTCTTTTTGCTCTTTCCCTTTTCATCCTTGTGAACGGGGCTCTTTGTTTTCTGGTGGTTGTTAGGATGATTTGTGTCCATCTTGCTGCCATGGCATCTTCCAGACGCTCTGAATCCTCATTTATTTTCTCAGAGGGTCCTCGTAGGGGCCTTTCAGCTTTTCAGTCTGCAAGGCTGCCACCTGGTCTTCGGTGCAAATGTAGTTATTATTATAATTTTTTTTACGTTTTACCAGGTCCGTACCATGGCTTTCTTTGACACCAGTCTGGACTGCAAGATGCTTCATGCTGGCGTGTGCTAGTCACATGGTGTCCTCTCTCTTTTTTTATTTTTTATTCCCCCCCCCCCCCCCAAGGACTACGTTTTTGACATGGTGCTGTGGCCCCCAATGTAATTCATGAGAAAAATGTATTTTTGTGCTCACAATAAAAATTTTCATTAGATTAATTTGCACAGATTAACCTAGTGTGGGTAAGGAGGGGTATAGCCTGCCTAGATGGTGCCAGCACCCACAGTGCTGTGTCCCTCAAAGAGGGAATTCCACTGCTCAGCATTTGGAACAAACTGTTCTAAACACTTGAGCCGGGACCTTCGTGACGTCATTGTCCCAGGCCCCTCGCCCCCTCAATGCAAGTCTATGGGAGTGGGCATGATGGACGTCACTCCCCCCTCCCATAGACTTGCATTTAGGGGGCAGGGCCATAACGTCACGAGCTCCCGACTCCAGCGATCAGAACTGTTTGGTCCAAACGCTGAGCAGTGGAGCACAAAAATCAATTTATTTTGCCCATGGAGAGGATTATTAAAATAAAAAGATAAGCCTGGAAGCATGATGACTAGCCTGACCTAGCCATGGGAGTATCACACCCCTATTTTCCTGCTGACAGGTCACCTTTAATGCACATCCTCATTAGGTGACGGAAGGGTTCAGGGTTAGCTTTAGCTATTCCACGACTTTGTACAACTTTTACTTGTTCACTGAGAAGTGATTTTCCCAGCATGATAAATGACATCCTTTATGTTAACCCATTTAGGAATTGATATAGAACAAGTGTCAGTTGTTCTTAACTTTGATCTGCCTGTGACTATTGATGGGTCAACAGATTATGAGACATACCTGCATCGAATTGGCCGCACTGGCAGATTTGGTAAAAAAGGCATTGCAGTCAATCTTGTTGAAAAATCTTTCATGCATACTTTGCGTGACATCGAAGAACATTTTGGTAAGCGATCTTCTGTTTTCAGCTGTAAACTGAATGAAAATGGTCTGTTTAGGTGTTATGAACGAGTGCCTGTGTAGTTTAAATGTGAAAAACTGAATATCTGACTGACTCTGACCTGCCCCTGTGTGAATAATTCCGAGGCAAATATTACATGGAACATAGCTACTTTTAACACTGTCACCATAGACAAGAATAAATTACTATAGTGCTCCAATGTACATGAATATAACTACTATAATACTGCTCCTATGTACAAAAATATAACTACTATAATACTGCTCCTATATACAAGAATATAACTACTATAATACTGCCTCCTATATACAAGAATATAACTACTATAATACTGCCTCCTATATACAAGAATATAACTACTATAATACTGCTCCTATATACAAGAATATAACTACTATAATACTGCCTCCTATATACAAGAATATAACTACTATAATACTGCTCCTATATACAATAATATAACTACTATAATACTGTTCCTATATACAAGAATATAACTACTATAATACTGCTCCTATATACAAGAATATAACTACTATAATACTGCCTCCTATATACAAGAATATAACTACTATAATACTGCTCCCTATATACAAGAATATAACTACTATAATACTGCTCCTATGTACATGAATATAACTACTATAATACTGCTCCTATATAAAAGAATATAACTACTATAATACTGCTCCTATATACAAGAATATAACTACTATAATACTGCTCCTATATACAAGAATATAACTACTATAATACTGCTCCTATATAAAAGAATATAACTACTATAATACTGCTCCTATATACAAGAATATAACTACTATAATACTGCCCCCTATATACAAGAATATAACTACTATAATACTGCTCCTATATACAAGAATATAATTACTATAACACTGCTCCTATACACAAGAATATAACTACTATAATACTGCTCCTATATACCAGAATATAACTACTATAATACTGCTCCTATATACAAGAATATAACTACTATAATACTGCTCCTATATACAGGAATATAACTACTATAATACTGCTCCTATATACAAGAATATAACTACTATAATACTGCTCCTGCATACAGGAATACAAGTACTGTAATACTACCCTTTCTGTTGTGAACTATACCATCAACTACTATAAATTATTATATAGGGCCTTGTAATGTATAGGTATCGGTACCTTTTTGACAGTGTAGTTGAAAACAGCAGAAGAGTCTCTCTACTGTAGGTGATCCCTGTTTATTTACCCTGTTAGGTCATATACAGACATAAACAAAATTGTTGATACATTTCTGTTAGACATATAAACCCACAAAGCTCTGACAAAAGTAATAATGAATAAACATTTACTGAAAACTACCTGATGATGATGATGATGATGATGATGATGATAATGATGATCAGACATTACTTCTGAATTGTGGTTCTCATTCTGAAGTTTGCTCTTTGCCTTTCTTAGGTGTTTTATTTTTTTTTTATTTAGCCATGTTTTTTGGGTCATTATCAAGTTATTTCAAGGAGCATAACAGGTTTTCCTGTCTTTACCAGAAAGATACCAACAATTTTGTCTACTTCTGTACGTGAAGCGAGAGCAGCACCTGGCTGGTTTGGGTATTACGTGGTATTTAAAATCACATGATTTGCATTAATATTTCCTTTTCGTTTTAGACACAAAGATCGTGCGGCTGGATACCGGAAACTTAGATGAAATGGAAAAACTGTGCTTCTGAGGAGGTTACAGCTCCTACAGAACATTGTTTTGTTTTTTTGAGTTCTTATAAAGCTGCTGGTATAAAAAAAAAATAATACAGATGTCTGAGGGTGATCCGCACTGTGATTTGGGAGCTTTGCACAATAGGTCTCACTGTTTTCATGCACTTTTATACATGTTTTAGTTTGTTATAGTTGTTGTTACTTTACATCAGTTTTTCCAACCAGAGTGCCTTCAGCTGTTGGAAAACAACTCCCAGCATGCCTGGACAGCCTTTGGGAGTTGTAGCTTTGCACCCGCTGGAGGCACCCTGGTTGGGAAACACTGCTTTACAATGTAATTGTCACTTTATATTCTCACTAAAAGACCGAATGAGCGGTCCAAAAGATAAACTTTTCCTTGTAGGGATCCAATCAGCACTGATCATACAGTCATGTGACCAAAGGCTTAGATCTGGGTCACATGCTTCACCACTCCATTATTGGTTAGGATGTATATGTGTCCAGTAGGTTACTATTGCAACTGGGGATACAGATGTATTTTTTTGTATAAATTTTTTGCACTGTACTTATTGTGACTATGGGATCAGTAAAGGGATTTCCTCATCACAGAATTTCTTTTTTTTCCCCCTCTGCTTTGGGAGCTTAAGTTTCCCTTTCAAAGATGTCTCCTGGCAGTGACTTGTGTTTTATCCAGTTTTAGTTCATTCTTGTCTTCGTAGTTGTAAATGTTGTTTTCTCATATATTTTCACTTTTCAAGTCCCAGTTGGACAGATATTCTCAGATCTTTTGTGCCGTTTGTTAAATATAGTAAGTGGAAATCTGTTCTGTTTCCTAAAAATATATTTGGCTTTATTTGTAATATTTTATTAAACAAGTTAGTAACGAAATGACTTTCTCCTAAATGTGAAGAGGAGGAGGATGGTGGAAACGGTTAGTGAAATGTCACACTTTATACAGAATCCAAAATCATAATTTAGAACAGTGTTTCTAAACCCTTGGTTCTCTATCTTTTGCAAAAAGGGGACCCATACTGATGGGTATATGCTCTTGCCACAAGGAGGCCCTGACCCTAGGAAAAAAAAGTCGGCTCCTCCCTGGCAGGATATCCCCCCCCCCACTCCACTCCCCACTAGAAGTGAGGTAATCAGTTCTGTCACAAAGTAGTAGGAGAAGCAAACAAAGAAATATGGCCGAAGGACCCTAGAAAAGAATCCCAGATTTAAAAAAAATAACAATAACCGGAAAGGAATATCCGGACCAAAAAAAAAAATGAAGACATGGGTGGGTGCGGTGAGAGATTTTATGGGGAGTACAAAAAAATTCTCCTTTTCTCAGTTGCTCTTTATTGGGGGACACCTATACTGATGGGACTTACCAAAGCAGTCCCCTAGGGTGGGAAGAACAACCATTAGCAAAAGGGGATCAGTCCCAAGACTGATCCCACTCGTCTGTAAGGCCTGCGGACCATGGAGAGGGACTCGGACGCCGAAGGAATGGACCGTGCTTCGCAGAGACTCTAAATCGACGTCACAGAGAGACAAGAAAAAAAAAAAAAGTCCTACTAGGAAGCCAGATGGGTCATCCGGGAAGGAAGTAGGAAATCCACTCCAAGGAACACAGAACCAGACAGAGGGCCAGCCCAGCTGGAAAACAAAAATGGAAAAGGGCACAACAAGAGAGCCCCATCCTGAGTCAACCGATTCAAGAGAACATGGCGGAAAAACGCCAGGGACAGCAGTGGATGCCTGGATAGAAGGCGAGCACAAAAGGTGGAGACCAGAAAACCACTGGAAAAAAAAGACTGAAACTGACTCGAGAGGCTTGGTACAAAAGATTGATGAACTGAACATCTGCAGACTTAAAACCTCCATCGGGGGGCCCGCCCCGGGAAGCAAAATAGCTCGACTGGTGTAATCCAGATGACCGGAATGCCCTCCATCTTAAGAGAATATGGATCTCCATGGAGGAGACTGAAGGAAATAACTGCCAAAAAAAGGAGTGGAATGTCCAGAAAAGGGGCATCTCGGAACACCGTAACGATAGGCCCGGAAACTGGAGGTTCCTGGGTCACCAGGAAGACTGACACGGAAGAATAAATAGCCTAAAAAGGAACAGAAGACCCTGAAAAGGAGCACCCCGGAACACCGGAGTGGCCGACATGGGAAGAAGGAGGTTCTTGAGTCTCCTGGAAGACTTACACTTGAAGGGTACGGAAACGCTCCTGGTGACAAACTTCTGTGTCGAGACAAAAAGTGCGGCACACAGAGACCACCCCACAAATGGGAACGTGGATAAGTCTGGGCTGGATCTCTACACATGCCTGAGACCTCAACCATCAGTAAGACTAAGACTCAGGAGGGCTGACCTAGAAAAGAAGGCACGCCACAGCGTCCTAGGATAGTGTCCAAGACAAGGAGACCGACCAGTCCTGGGACCAGAGCACACTGAAGCAACAACCGGTCAGGATGGGAACTGATGTGGAAACAAAAGGGAACCTGGCTGGGACACCCAGGCTCTGAACACAGGGAGGTTACTCCAGAAGACTGTGGTGTCAGTGTAGTGAAACTGACACCATCAAGGGAAGGAGGAACACACTCCTACCAGGGAGAGTGCCATGGGGGTAAGGAGAGCAATGGCAGGACCCAAACAACAGATGGTGGCTAGACCGGCTGTCGCCGAGCCATACATGATTGCATAAACCCCCCCGCCCCCCCAGAGGAGAGTGCCATGACTGCATGAACAGCAGTGGATAACCAAGAAATGGGAAGAGAGCCAGGCTGCAATAGTGGGAGTAAGCACACAGGCCAACCGTGCAAAGCTCTTCCAAATGCTTTCAGCGGAAAAAAAGGGCCCAGCCAGATACCCCACCTATATAGTGGGGGGAGAGATGGCTCCATCTCTGCAGTAGAAAGCGCCCAGCGAAATAATCCCCCTAGGGGAGGGGAAAACAGTGGTGGCACGGGATGAAACTGAGGCACTGACCATGCCAAGCCCCTTTATTCCCATATCCCCGTGGAAGGGAAATTGTCAAGTGCACTAGGCTCTGTAGGAGCAGGGGAATGCCACCCTACGGCAACGGGACAAAGTACTGGGGGGACGTAGCCCTTAGAAACTCAGAACATATCTAAGAGCCAAATTGTGTCCCCAGAGGGATTGGAATCCTGGACACTGGCTGAGCAAGATGCAAAGACGTGACTACAAATGCAAGGCCCCCCCCCCCCCCAGCAACCAACAGCATTGAGGAACACCCCAACTGGGTGAAAACCTTGGGCCCGATGGGTGCCAACAGAGCAGGCACCTGAGCAACACTGCACAGGAATCCAGGAAGATACCTGGAGGCATAGGGGGAGCGCTGAACTGATGATGCCTCACCAGGCCCTATGCCAGAACAGAGGAGTCCAAGCGTCTCAGATCTGTAGACACCAAACTACAGGAAGGCCCGAAACACACCCCACCAACAGAAGGAAAGTGGGCACTACATGGCAGTATGGAAGACAGGCTCAGCACGCAACAGTGTGTCCCAACCATGCCCCTAGCAGCCAACATGGAACTCTTAGGGGAACAGAGTGCTGCTGTTGCTGTGAAAGGCCATGGAACCTGTAGGAAACGTCCACATCCCATCTCCTAATAGTGCCACACACCAGGACTGTTGCTGCAGATGTAAGAGATGAAGGAGGTATGTGGGACAGGAAACAAGCAGACACAGTATGATTGGTATAACAGGAGCAATGAACCCACAGAGACACTGTGTGGAACTTCACATGGAAAGAAAGTGACCAGGCTGCAGTCACGGGAGTGCCAGGAAAGGGGAGGTGATCAGGTGGATTAGAAACCATGTAGATACAGTCTGGCTCTATGGCATAGGGACCATGGCCACACCAGGTCCCGCATTCAGAGCCACACATTGAAAGCGGCCCTCAGCTATGAGAGCGTCAGGCATGTAGAGAGGGACCTGGTAAACGGGGAACCCTGCGGACCAGTATGTGGCGTTTTGTATAAGGCCCATAGAGCAACATGGGGTGACTCACTCAGCAGTGGGTTACCTGTCCGTTCTCGGAGTGGAAAATGTATGGTAGTTGACCTGACGTAGCAGCAAATCGTGCAGACAATAGTCTGGCTGACTGGTAAAGGATTCTTGAACACACAGGATCACTCCTTTGAACCCTCCCACAGAAAGTGGGGTACCGGAGTGTGGCCGAGCTATCGGACAACCTGACGGTGCCGGAGACTCCGCAGACAAAGTCTGGCTGACTGGCATCAGTCCTGTGTAACTGCAGGGACCCACATCCAAATTCCTCACACCGGGAGTGAGGCATGGGATCCTGGCCATGCCTGCGGCAGCCCTGAGATGTAAGACAGATGGCGTAAACCGTGCACACAATGGTCTGGCTTAACAAGAACACTTCCAGGCACTTGCAAAAAGGTGGCGACAGCCACATAGGCAATTACTGTGCCCCTCTGTCGCATGTGGGAGGGAGGGGAGACCTAGGAGCCATGGTTAGTATCACTGCCACCCTGAGAACGGGGAAGGCTGTGGAGCCATGAATGGTATCCCCATCACCCCGTATAGGGATCCATAGGACACGCTGGGTTACTCCTTCACACACCTTGTACATCAGTGAGGTACCGGAACTCCAGCCGCACTCACACAAGGACACTTCCACAAATACCTTGCACTGGACGTGGGGATCTGGAGCACTAACCGTGGATATGGCAGCCTGTGAATGGGGGGAATCATTGTATGACACGCCAAGAACACCCCCTTGTTGGGTGACCAGCGGACATGACATAGGGGGAAATGCAAAAGCAACCTTAGCATCCGCCGGGAATGAAAATGCTCTTGCGAGTGCATTCGGCCAGTGCCTTCCATGGTAGGGGGGCCATATCGGGTCCCGTACGAGGTGAAGGAAGAAAATAAATCGGCTCCCATGGAGGGAAACCGCGCGCTATAGAAGCGCCTGCTAAGCTGCCGCACGGCCCTGAGCCAGGGGACAAGAGAAAGCCAACTGGAGGAGCTCTCGACGGGCTGCTGCTACGGGAGCAGCTAACTGAGCCACTCCGTCAGAATGCCGCCGACCATCCCCAGTCGGAGCACCCAGACCTGTGTCTTGCCTCTTACCAACACTAGCTAAAACTGATTACCTCACTTCCAGTGGGCAGGTGTATCCTGCCAGGGAGGCGCTGACTTTTTCCTAGTGGCAACAGCATATACCCATCAGTATAGGTGTCCCCCAATGAAGATCGACCGAGAAAGGAAGAAACCTCTCCAACCATGCCCATGCTGGGACTTGTAGTTTTGCAACAGCTGGAGATAGTGTTTGAAGATCACTGAACTAACTAGAAAACCAAACAAATGGGTTGATGCTGTGTCCCCCTATGAAGACACTGAAAGATTTTACATGTGCATATAAAAATCCTTTTTCTTGTTAATTTCATTGGTGGACACAGGAGACCTTAGTACATCCAAAAGCAGGGGTGGGAAAGAGCAATGCCAGACAAAACTGTGATGGATTGAGGCAATGCTTCTGACAAGGCTACATTGTTAGGGCTGACCAAATGAGGAGTACTGAGGAAAACTAGAAGGAAAGAATACTACTGTGGGCAAGCAAAGGGGAGAGTAAAGAAGCAGACTGGGAAAAGAAGCACGCAAAAATAGGGAGGAAGCATACGCAAGGCCAGTGGTGAGAGCCTGAGCAGTAAGAAACTCCCCAATATGGGGATCAGAAGGCAACTCGGGTCAGCTGAGAACTAACAGGGCAACTAGGGGACCAGTGTTGGTTCCCAAACTGGGGTTGTTTTACGTAAGAATAGACCATGCCACACTCTGAAAGAAAGTGTCGTCATGGACATGGAGGCCAAGGACTCCCAAAAAGGAAGGAGGGACAAGAGGATCTGAATTGTGGTAAACTAGCAGAGAGGAAGACCAAGAAAAAGCAGGCTGTGCGAAAAGGAGACCAAGGTCCCAAAGAGGTAAGTCCAGCCGAGGTGGAGACAGGTGCTAACAATGCATAAAAAAAATAAAAAACCTGTACGCCCTGAGGCCGGTGTTTAAAACGGGGTCACGCCGTGACCCCGCATCACACCGGGTCGGTCCCGGCTGCTATTCATAGCTGGGACCCTGGGCTAACAGCACCGATCGTTGTGCCGCGCGCTATTAACCCTTCAGACGCGGCGGTCAAAGTTGACCGCCGCGTCTGAAAGTGAAAGTAAATGCTTCCCGGCAGCTCAGTCGGGCTGATCGGGACATCGCGATAAAATTGCAATGTTCCGATCAGCTGGGACGCAGGCGGAGGTCTCCTTACCTGTCTCCGTGGCGTCCGATCGTTGATTGATTGCTCCAAGCCTGAGCTACAGACTTGAGCAATCGAGCCCCTATCTCACTGATCCGTGCAAAGCTATGGCTTTGCAGGGATCAGCATAAGAGATCAGTGAGTGCAGTGTTATAGGTCCCTATGGGAGCTATAGCACTGAAAAACTGTGAAGAAAAAAAAAAGTTAACGGTCATTTAACCCCTTCCCTAATAAAAGTTTGAATCACCCCCCTTTTCCCATAAAAAAAACTGTAAATAAAAATAAACATATGTGGTATCGCCGCGTGCGGAAATCTACGAACTATAAAAATATCATTAATTAAATCGCACGGTCAATGTTGTACTTGCAAAAAAAATTCCAAAGTCCAAAATAGTGTATTTTTGGTCACTTTTTATATAATGAAAAAATAGCGATCAAAAAGTCCGATCAATACAACAATGGTACCGATAAAAACATCAGAACACGGCGCAAAAAATGAGCCCTCATACCGCCCCATAGGCAGAAAAATAAAGTTATAGGGGTTAGAAGATAAGACTTTTTTTACATAGAAATTTTCCTGCATGTAGTTATGATTTTTTTCCGAAGTACGACAAAATCCAACTATATAAGTAGGGGATCATTTTAACCGTATGGACCTACAGAATAAAGATAAGGTGTTACTTTTACCGAAAAATGCACTGCGTAGAAACCGAAGCCCCTAAAAGTTACAAAATGACTTTTCTTCAATTTTTGTAGCACAATTAATTTTTTTTTTCGTTTCCGTGGATTTGACTAAGGTCACTGCAAAGTAGAATTGGTGGAGCAAAAAATAAGCCATAAAATGGAATTTTATGTGCAAAATTGAAAGCGTTATGATTTTTAGAAGATGATGAGAAAAAAATGAAAATGCAAAAACGGAAAAACTCCCTAAGGGGTTAAAAGCCACACATCTTAATTTTTCCATCCAGACACCCATATGAGGGCTTTTGTTTTTTTTTATACGACCAATTGTACTTTGAAATGACAGTGTGGAGAGTAATCATTCTTGTAGCTGGTGAGATAGGGGGCAAAAATTTTTTTTTAATCTCAGGCAAAAAAGGCTGAAAATGAGTCCCAAAATACTGTATGAACTGACTGTGACTAATGCTTCCTTTCACTGACTACAAGCAGCTATCCTGAATATTGTGAGGAACTGAAAGTTGCAGAGCTTTTCTTTTATAAGACTTGTTTATTTTTGGCTTGTCTTTTACACTGCAAAAAGTTAGAAACCTAACTTAACCCCTAAGGCCGGGTTCACACTTCAGAATTTCTGAGCAGAATTCAGTTTCGAAATTCCGATGCAGCTGAGTTTTCCTGGTAGACTTTCTACCCGGAAAAACTTGAGTTAAAGGGGTATTCCGGGATCTAAGCTTTTATCCCCTATCTAGAGGATAAGTGATATAATGTCTGATCACTGGGGGGGCCGCCACTGGGACCCCCCACGATCTCCCTGCAGCACCCGCATTGTATGTGGGGCTGCGTCTCCAGTGTCAGAAACTTCCAGGTTTCCCTCCCTCCTCTGGATAGGGGATAAAAGCTTAGATCCCAGAATACCCCTTTATTTAAAAAACAAGTTCAATGTTTTGGTGGATCTGCGCTCTGCAGACATTGCTGTATATGGGGGGGGGGGGGGGCGGTGCGGCGGCGGCAATGTCTGCGCTGGCCGCTGATTTTGTTGTGTGAACCCGGCCTGACTGCTAGAATCCCCCACAATCCCCTGTACAGGGAACCACCCACAGATGAGCAGGAATGATGGCCCGCTCAGCTAATCACCAGGGTCCAGAGCAATCCAGCGGGTGACATGGGCCTGTACTTGACCTTGTTCGAACGAGTGGGGAGAAAAGTGCAGCTGAGAAGGGACAATCTCAGACATACATTGTACAAGGGGAGCCATTTCTATGGATACACCTTAATAAAATGGGAATGGTTGGTGATATTAACTTCCTATTTGTGACACATTAGTATATATGAGGGGGGAAACTTTTCAAGATGGGGGGGGGTGACCATGGCGGCCATTTTGAATCGTACTTTTGTTTTTTCAATAGGAAGAGGGTCATGTGACACATCACTTATTGGGAATTTCACAAGAAAAACAATGATGTGATTGGTTTTAACATAACTTTATTCTTTCATGAGTTATTTACAAGTTTCTGACCAATTATAAAATGTGTTCAATGTGCTGCCCATTGTGTTGGATTGTCAATGCAACCCTCTTCTCTATATACTACTATATACGCCGCAGGAGAAATGCTAGCACAGGCTTCCAGTATCCGTATACAATGCTATATACTACTATATACACCACAGGAGAAATGCTAGCACAGGCTTCCAGTATCCGTATACACTGCTATATACTACTATATACACCGCAGGAGAAATGCTAGCACAGGCTTCCAGTATCCGTATACACTGCTATATACTACTATATACACCGCAGGAGAAACGCTAGCACAGGCTTCCAGTATCCGTATACACTGCTATATACTACTATATACACCGCAGGAGAAATGCCAGCACAGGCTTCCAGTATCCGTATACACTGCTATATACTACTATATACACCGCAGGAGAAATGCTAGCACAGGCTTCCAGTATTCGTATACACTACTATATACACCGCAGGAGAAATGCTAGCACAGGCTTCCAGTATCCGTATACACTGCTCTATACTACTATATACACCGCAGGAGAAATGCTAGCACAGGCTTCCAGTATCCGTATACACTGCTATATACTACTATATACACCGCAGGAGAAATGCTAGCACAGGCTACCAGACTCCGTAGTTTCAGGTGCTGCAGAATGGGCAAAACAAAAATGTGAACAGGACCCTCATTTTACGCAGAAGATTTTGTTCAGTGATGAGGAAACTTTTATGTGAATGGTGAAGTTAACAAACAAAACCACCGCTATTGGTCTGACACTGACCCACATTGGATAGATCCCTCCAAGACTGTTGGAACACAAAGATTGATGGTCTGGTGTGGTATATGGGGTACAAAGATAGTGGGGCCATTCTTCATCAATGGAAACCTCAAGGCCACTGGATATGTGAAATTCCTACATGATGATGTGTTTCCCTCTTTATGCACTGAAGCTGCACGTTCCCTGAGTTTTTCCAGCAAGATGGTGACCACCACATTATGGGTGTCAGGTCCGAGCATTCCTAGATGAACAGTTTCCTGGAAAGTGGATTGGTAGTCGTGGGCCAGTTGAATGGCCCCCAAGGTCTCTTTAGACTTTTATCTTTGGGGTCATCTGAAGGCAATTGTCTATGCTGTGAAGATACGAGATGTGCAGCACCTGAAACTACTGATACTGGAAGCCTGTGCTAGCATTTCTCCTGCGGTGTATATAGCAGTGTATACGGATACTGGAAGCCTGTGCTAGCATTTCTCCTGCGGTGTATATAGTAGTATATAGCAGTGTATACGGATACTGGAAGCCTGTGCTAGCATTTCTCCTGCGGTGTATATAGTAGTATATAGCAGTGTATACGGATACAGGAAGCCTGTGCTAGCATTTCTCCTGCGGTGTGTATATAGTGGTATATAGCAGTATATACGGATACTGGAAGCCTGTGCTAGCATTTCTCCTGCGGTGTATATAGTAGTATAGAGCAGTGTATACGGATACTGGAAGCCTGTGCTACCATTTCTCCTGCAGTGTATATAGCAGTGTATACGGATACTGGAAGCTGTGCCGGCATTTCTCCTGCTGTGTATATAGTAGTATACAGCAGTGTATACGGATACTGGAAGCCTGTGCTAGCATTTCTCCTGCGGTGTATATAGTAGTATACAGCAGTGTATACGGATACTGGAAGCCTGTGCTAGCATTTCTCCTGCGGTGTATATAGTAGTATATAGCAGTGTATACGGATACTGGAAGCCTGTGCTAGCATTTCTCCTGCAGTGTATATAGTAGTATATAGCAGTATAGAGAAGAGGGTTGCATTGACAATCCAACACAATGGGCAGCACATTGAACACATTTTATAAGTGGTCAGAAACTTGTAAATAACTCATGAAAGAATAAAGTTACGTTAAAACCAAGCACATCATTGTATTTTTTGTGAAATTCCCAATAAGTTTGATGCGTCACATGACCCTCTTCCTATTGAAAAAACAAAAGTTGGATTCAAAATGGCCACCATGGTCACCACCCATCTTGAAAAGTTTCCCCCCTCACATATACTAATGTGCCACAAACAGGAAGTTTATATCACCAACCATTCCCATTTTATTAAGGTGTATCCATAGAAATGCCCCCCCCCCCCCCTGTATTTTGCCTCTTATCACAATCATCTTCCTCCTTGTTCTAGCTATTGGCTGCAATTAGAACACTGAGACCCAACCAGTCAAAACTTATGACATGTTGAAGTTTATTAAAGTGACAGTACGCATTTAACCCCTATCCTGTGGATAGGGAAGAAAAAGAGTTCACCAGAATATCCCCTAAATAAAACGGATCATTGAACGCAATAACTGGAAAATAGACATTTTTACTTTTTTCTTTATATAATAATCAAAAGCAATTTTTCTTAATAAAAGATGCTAAAAAATGGATTAGTGAACTACTTTGGTTACAGCAGGCCAAAAGGCTGTTTACATTTTTTTTATGTGCAGCAAAGGAGGACGCTAACAGTTCTTAAAGGGGTACTCCGCCCCTAGACATCTTATCCCCTATCCAAAGGATAGGGGATAAAATGTCAGATTGCGGGGGTCCCGCCGCTGGGGACCCCCGGGATCTTGGCTGCAGCACCCACCCACGCGAGCGGAAGAGCGTGACTTCACGACTCCGCCCCTGTGTGATGTCACGCCCGGGCCCTCAATGCAAGTCTATGGGAGGGGGCGTCACGCCCCCTCCCATAGACTTGCATTGAGGGGTCGGTCGTGATGTCGCACGGGGACGGAGTTGTGACGTCGCACGGGGGCGGAGTTGTGAAGTGACGCTCTTCTGCTCGCGTGGTCTGGATCCGAAGCCTCCAGCGTTGCTGGAAGCCGTTGAGGTGGGTGCTGCAGCAGAGATCCCGGGGGTCCCCAGCAGCGGGACCCCCACGATCTGACATCTTATCCCCTATCCTTTGGATAGGGGATAAGATGTCTAGGGGCGGAGTACCCCTTTAAAACAACTACCACAATGGAAGACAGGCAGAAATTGTACCATCATGTTTGATAACTAGTAAAGGACCTGCCACAACAATACGAAGTAATATGATCCACACCAAAGCCTTTTAATAAGCTAATAGCATTATAAAATGATTACAGGGGCTGCAGCTATGAATATTAACATATATAAGCGGGAAAATAAAAATTCAATAACATGGTTTACAGGACAAGTGCAAAATTGTGCAAGAAATTCACCAGCGTCATACAAAGAAATATGTACAGAAAACGTGATGGACTTGAGTGAACCGGTCGGAGTCCCCCCACACTGCTCCGTCTAGTTGGCGGGTTTGAGCGGCGCTCGTCTGGATGGCTGCCGCCGGTTACTTCTCTGCACTGGAGACTCCACGTTCCATTGACGCGGCTGCGGTGCCCTAGGACGGCAGATAAAACAAGAAGGATTATAGCCAGATGTACAGTGACACAGTTTTGTAATATGGGGGGTGGGTAGAATTTAGGCAATATTAGAAATGAAAAGATCAGCCACAGCATTTATTGTTTATGGAGCTGACTAGAGATGAGCGAACTTACAGTAAATTCGATTCGTCACAAACTTCTCGGCTCGGCAGTTGATGTCTTTTCCTGCGTAAATGAGTTCAGCCTTCAAGTGCTCCGGTGGGCTGGAAAAGATGGATACAGTCCTAGGAAAGAGTCTCCTAGGACTGTATTCACCTTTTCCAGCCCACCGGAGCACCGGAAAGCTGAACTAATTTATGCAGGATAAGTCAACTGCCGAGCCGAGAAGTTTGTGACGAATCAAATTTACTGTAAGTTCGCTCATCTCTAGAGATCACAAAGGAAGTAGAGTGCGGCGCTAAGCTCTCTCCCAAAACGCCATAGACAGTGGATTGGTGGTGTGCGTGCAGGAACGAAAAACAAGAGGTAATATTCGGTTATCATTTAATTTGGTTCTAATATAAATATATATAATCTCTCTCTCATTTGAATACCATGTTACAGACATTAGGCAATATGCATTTCTGTCTCTAAGGACACTGCACGGAAAAAAAAAAAAGGTTTCCATAATAGAAAAACCAAAGGGACGAACAGGCGGCCGGCACTCACCGCATAGAACCTGGTTAATCGGCTCCCATCTCGGGCTGTTCCTCCGGCAGGGACTTCAAAACAATGTGGAGCGCTCAGAGGCGACTGCCGGCGGTTTCGCGCATATGGATGCGCTTCATCCGGCCTCTGAGGAGGCCGGATGAAGCGCATCCATATGCGTGAAACCGCCGGCAGTCGCCTCTGAGGTCTACATTGTCCTGGCACCACCGCTACTGGAAACGGCTGGTTATCCTACCTGGAATGTTCGTGTCCATCTAGAGTAGCTGCGGGCTGAAGGTATCGGTGCCGCTTAGTTTCTTTTTGATTGTTAAAAAAAGGTTTCCGTTTAGTTTGGTTGTGGATGGGCTCCATCTTGTAAATTATTAAAGAAGAAGTCTCATGAATAAAAACGTATCCCCTAACGCGGGATAGGGGATACGTTTTAGATAGCGGAGGGTCCGAGGGCTAGGGCCCCCCCACGATCTCCTGTATGGAGCCCCAGCACTCCCCATAGCGGCGTGTCACGACCACCACACCCCCTCCATATATCTCTAAGGAAGAGCCGAAGATAGCCGAACTACTCTCCCAGAGAGCTATATGGAGGGGGCGGGGGTTTTGACGTGCCACTCCGTTGGAGAGCCAGGGCTCCATACAGGAGATCGCAAGGGGGGGCCCCAGCGCTCGGACCCCCTACGATCTAAAACGTTTTATCCATGAGATATCTCCTTTAAAGGGATACTCCACTGGCCAGCATTCAAAACATTTAGTTCCGAACACGTGCGCGCTGCGGGGGTCCGTCACACCCCCTCCCATAGACTTGCATTGAGGGGGCGTGGCCGACCCCCGCAGCGCCTGGCCAGTGGAGTACCCCTTTAGTGTTAGACCAACATTCAGAATTTAAGTGAGTTTTAATTTATAGAACTACTCCACTCTGCATTTATATAATAATAAAAAAAAATTTATATATATAAAATTTCCCGAAATTTTACATCTGTGGCATATTAAAAGTTAATATAAATGGCGGTAACTACAAATTAATTATTTCAAAACAACTGGTGACTGGAATGACAATTATACCCTCCCGGAACACAATACTCACGGCTTGTCTGGAGACATGATACACAGGACGTCCGTCTCTTTGTCACGTGACGCGTTCAGGCTCCTCCCCGAGGCTGGTGTCTGGTTAGCACTAATGTAACTCACTCCGGCTCCAAAAGTCACATTATAAATGGTTTCTGCAAAATATATATGAAACATTGCATGAGACATTCACCAATGAGCTCTGGATTTTTGCAGATCACATCAGATCTTCCTCTAGATCAGTATTTCCCATCCTGGCATGCTGAGAGTTGTAGTTTTGCAACAGCTGGAGGCACACTGGTTGGGAAACACTGATCTAGATGACAGACTTCCAGTTTGTCCAATGTCAAGATCTAGAACAGTGATCTCCAACCTGCGGACCCCCAGATGTTGCAAAACTACAACTCCCAGCATGCCCGGACAGCCAACGGCTGTCCGGGCATGCTGGGAATTGTAGTTTTGCAACATCTGGAGGTCCGCAGGTTGGAGACCACTGATCTAGAATAAGGTTGTAAATTCTTAAGAGTAGTTTAAGTTACCTTATGAATTATGTCCATTCGCTTTGAGAAGAGGAGATATCCCAGCATACAACTGCAGAGGCCACTTGGTGTACAATATGTGACGCATTTCAAGTGCGCATGAAACCCTTAGGCTACGTGCACACAGCAGAATTACTGCATGGAATTTCACATGAAAATTCTTCATGAATTTATAGCCAATACAAGTCAATGATACTCCGCCGTCCCATTCACACTGCAGAATTTCCGCTGCAGGAATTCCATTGAAGTGAATGGACAATTGAATTCTATGGAATTTACATGCAGATATTCATAGCCGTACTAAAGTGCAATGTGAACTTGAAACGTGTCACTTGTATATCGAATAAACCTTGGGTTCTTTTATCTGAAAATCCTGCTCTGGACTAGTTTTCCTTTTATTACTGTAATCACTACTTATCATTGCTGGGATCGGGATGGACTTCATCAAGCTACTTATAGATAAATATAGATAGTATATATACACATACACACTGCTCCAAAAAATAAAGGGAACACTAATAACACATCCTAGATCTGAATGAATGAACTAATCGTATGAAATACTTTCGTCTTTACATAGTTGAATGTGCCGACAACAAAATCACAAATTATCAATGGAAATCAAATGTATGAACCCATGGAGGTCTGGATATGGAGTCACACTCAAAATCAAAGTGGAAAACCCCACTACAGGCTGATCCAACTTTATGTAATGTCCTTAATACAAGTCACAATGAGGCTCAGTAGTGTGTGTGGCCTCCACGTGCCCGTAGGACCTCCCTACAACGCCTGGGCATGCTCCTGATGAGGTGGGGGATGGTCTCCTGAGGGATGTCTTCCCAGGCCTGGACTAAAGCATCCGCCAACTCCTGGACAGTCTGTGGTGGATGGAGCGAGACATGATGTCCCAGATGGGCTCCTTCGGATTCAGGTCAGGGGAACGGGGGAGGGCCAGTCCATAGCATCAATGCCTTCCTCTTGTAGGAACTGCTGACACACTCCAGCCACATGAGGTCTAGCATTGTCTTGTATTAGGAGGAACCCAGGGCCAACCGCACCCGCATATGGTCTCACAAGGGGTCTGAGGATCTCATCTCGGTACCTAATGGCAGTCAGGCTACCTCTGGCAAGAACATGGAGGGCTGTGCGGCCCCCCAAAGAAATGCAACCCCACACCATTACTGACCCACCGCCAAACCGGTCATGCTGGAGGATGTTGCAGGCAGCAGAATGTTCTCCACGGCGTCTCCAGACTCACGTCTGTCACATGTGCTCAGTGTGAACCTGCTTTAATCTGTAAAGAGCAAAGGACGCCAGTGGCGAATTTTCCAATCTTGGTGTTCTCTGGCAAATGCCAAATGTCCTGCACTGTATTGGGCTGTAAGCACAACCCCGACCTGTGGACGTCGGGCCCTCCTACCACCCTCATGGAGTCTGTTTCTGACAGTTTGAGTGGACACATGCACATTTGTGGCCTGCTGGAGGTCATTTTGCAGGGCTCTGGCAGTGCTCCTCCTGCTCCTCCTTGAACAAAGGCAGAGGTAGCGGTCCTGCTGCTGGGTTGTTGCCCTCCTACGGCCTCCTCCACATCTCCTGATGTACTGGCCTGTCTCCTGGTAGCGCCTCCATGCTCTGGACACTACGCTGACAGACACAGCAAACCTTCTTGCCACAGCTCGCATTGATGTGCCATCCTGGATGAGCTGCACTACCTGAGCCACTTGTGCAGGCTGTAGTCTCCATTTCATGCTAACACTAGAGTGAAAGCACCGCCAGCATTCAAAAGTGACCAAAACATAAGCCAGGAAGCATATGAACTGAGAAGTGGTCTGTGGTCACCACCTGCAGAACCATTCCTTTATTGGGAGTGTCTTGCTAATTGCCTATCATTTCCACCTGTTGTCTGTTGCATTTGCACAACAGCATGTGAAATTGATTGTCAATCAGTGTTCTTCCTGAGTGGACAGTGGGATTTCACAGAAGTGTCATTGACTTGGAGTTACATTGTGTGTGTGTGTGTGTGTGTATATGTGTGTGTGTGTGTGTGTGTGTGTGTGTGTGTATGTGTGTGTGTATATATATATATATATATATATATATATATATATATATATATATATATATACACACACATACATATATATATATATATATATATATATACATACATACACACACAATGTAACTCCAAGTCAATGACACTTCTATACACATATATATACACACACACACACTTTCTTATTTGTCCACCAGAGGGCACCCTATCGGATCACTCATATCAGATGTTATTGTTTTGGATCATGTTCTTAACCTAGGGGCGCACCCCATGCTTTGAATTCGACATGACCGGACTTTTTGGTCTGAATCATTTGCCCAAATTTGGCAAAGGCAATTCACCGATGCATCCTAATACATGCAAATATCTAAAATGATTCAATATCCACTCGTGACACAGGGTCAAGACTTACGTTCTGGAGTACTGATTGCTCTGCCTTCAAGGGATGTATTAGACGGCTGATCAGAAGTGCGGAACGTGGCTTCAAGAAAAAAAAAAGGTTTGTAAATAATATAAAAGAAACAAACAGCAACAGAAATCAATGACAAACATCAAAAGATGGTTACAATGGCTTCTACTGGAATATGGCACAAGGTGTTGGTGGGGGGCTGACTACCTGTGTCCAACCGTGCCTCCAGCTGTAGCAAAACTACAACTCCCAGCATGCCTGGACAGCCGTTGGCTGTCCAGGCATGCTGGGAGTTGTAGTTTTTCAACAGCTGGAGGCACCCTGGTTAGGAAACACTGATCTACTCAGTGCTGACATAATGGCATGTGACCCGATCAGTAAAGATAAAACCCATTCCGCTCGTACCCAGCTTACTACTGTTCCTACTGGACGGGGACGGCGTTGATGGATTCGCCCCGATGCTCTTGCTCCTCGGCTTCAGTTTGTTTTCCACGGTTTTTCTTGCAGAATTGAGGATGGCGAGAGTGCTGAGTGACATCTGCCTGCAGGAGCGCACACACACACCAGTCACTACATACATCCCTCAGTAAATGAAATTAAAGGGGTACTCCAGTGCCAGAAAGTTAAACAGATTTGTAAATGACTTCTATTAAAAATCTTTACCCTTCCAGTACTTATTAGCAGCTGTATGCTACAGAGGAAATTCTTTTCTTTTTGAATTTTTTTTTTGTCTTGTCCACAGTGCTCTCTGCTGACACCTGATGCCCGTATCAGGAACTGTCCAGAGCAGGAGAAAATCCCCATTGCAAACCTATGCTGCTCTGGACAGTTCCAGACACGGACAGAGGTGTCAGCAGAGAGCACTGTGGACAAGACAAAAAAAGAAATTCAAAAAGAAAAGAATTTCCTCTGTAGTATTCAGCAGCTAATAAGTACTGAAAGGATTGAGATTTTTTAAATAGAAGTCATTTACAAATCTGTTTAACTTTCTGGCACCAGTTGATTTAAAAAAAATAAATAAAAAAAAGTTTTCCACCGGAGTACCCCTTTGAAGCAGTACTCTGGGATATAAAAACGTACCCATTATCATAAGGATGGGGGATAGGTACAGGGGATCCTTAGGATAGGGGATACATTTTTATATCCTTTTAAATAAATTGTCCAGAAATAGAAAAACCGCAAATTTCTTCCAAAAACAGCACCACACCTGTGCGGTATTGCAAATTCACAACTGTACTGCAATACCACACACGTCCTGAGGACAGATGTGGTGCTGTTCTTGGAAAACAAAAATAAAAAAAATAAGACTAATGTTTACCTCGGCCGAGGGCCCTGTCCGGCAAGGATGGCGACCCTGGGTGTGGCAATAGGTGTAGATGGCTCCGCCCCTCCAGGTACCTCCTCTATGGTGGGCAGAGGGGACCGGTGAGTAGTTGGGGTTCGAGGAGAACCAGCGCCAGCAGAGGCCTAGAAAAACACAATATAAGAAGCAGTCTGAACAAAGACCAATAGTGATACACAAAGCATGTGAGACAACAATTACACCACAATAATAACCTGGATTTCTGCATTGATCGCTAAGAAAATGTTAATTGAATGTTCTCCAAGTCACAGTTTTAGACAAACCTAATGTAATTAAACTAATAACACACAGACAGGGTGGTGGTGGTGGTGATAAGTTTTAGATCACAGGGGGTCCAACCGCCGGGCCCCCCCACAATCTCCTGTACGGGGCCTCAGCTATCTTCGGCTCTTCCATAGAGATACATGGAGGGGTCATGTCGGCCGCCACTTTGTGCAGTTGGTGGACACGCTGCGTTCCCAGGGCCCCATTTTGGGGGGGGGGGGGGGGTGATCACAGCGTTCGGATCCTATGCATATAGGAAATGTTTTTGTTCATGATACTTCTCCTTTAAATAGTCCGTAGAGATGAGTGAACTTACAGTAAATTCGATTCGTCACAAACTTCTCGGCTCGGCAGTTGATGACATTTCCTGCATAAATTAGTTCAGCTTTCAGGTGCTCCCGTGGGCTGGAAAAGGTGGATACAGTCCTAGAAGACTCTTTCCTAGGACTGTATCCACCTTTTCCAGCCCACCGGAGCACCTGAAGGCTGAACTAATTTATGCAGGATAAGTCATCAACTGCCGAGCCGAGAAGTTCGTGACGAACCGAATTTACTGTAAGTTCGCTCATCTCTAGTGGGTGCTATAATGTAAGCGACAGGCCCAGCAGTTGTCAGACCACATCATACACACTGTGCATTCACTTCTATCGCACTATAGCCCAGTGTTTCCCAACCAGGGTGCCTCCAGCTGTTGCAAAACTACAACTCTCAGCATGCTCGGACAGCCGAAGGCTGTCCGGGCATGCTGAGTTGTAGTTTTGCAACAGCTGGAGGCACCCAGCTTGGGAAACACTGCCATAGCCATACCCTCCTCACCTGTGGGCTGCCAGATACAGCTGCAATGGAAGGATTCAGGACGCCATTCTCCTGCTCCTTTTCCCGCTCCAACTGCTCCTCGTACTTCTTCATGTCGTACTCCAGCTCTGCCGCCAACTGTTTATCCGCAGCGAAGAAATCTTTGATCTCGTCCCGGTAATCCTGCATCATCTCCTGCAGGTGAAGCAGAACAAGGTCATGTCTTTATATATGGCGTCTAGTCCAGTGTTCCCCAAACTGTGTATCTCCAGCTGTTGCCAAACTAACTCCCATCAAGCTCTGCAAATGTAGGTCCGCAGTGGTCTCCAATGGTCTGTAGCAGTGGTCTCCAGCTGTTGCTAAACGACACCTTCCACCGATGCCCTGACACCCAAAGTCCATAAGGCCATGATGGGAGTTAGAGTTGCAACACCTGGAGGTTGGAGACCATTGGTGCCTGACTGCCGACCAGCACGTTTGCAGAGCATGAGTCTGGCAACAGCTGGAGAGCCACAGGAAGGGGAAGACTGCTCGTCTCACACAGCTACATACCCGCAAGTAGTTCATCAGGTCCCGGAGGGCAGGGATCCTCTGCTGCTCCAAAAAGCCCTTCAGAGAGGAGATGATGGGGATGATGTTCTCTACAAAGTTTTTCTTTTGCACCTGCACAAATAGAAAAAACGATGTGTCATAACTGCAGCTGTACAGAGGTGTGTTTCCTAACCAGGGTGCCTCCAGCTGTTGCAAAACTACAACTCCCAGCATGCTTGGACAGCCGTTGGCTGTCCGGGCAAGCTGGGAGTTGTAGTTTTGCAACAGCTGGAGGCACCCTGGTTAGGAAGTACTGGTATAGAGAGTTATCCCTGAAGTATTAACAATCTCACCTGGGAAATAAGTTTCTTTTGTGCCACTTGCATTACAGCGTTGGCCATAGCCATCTCATCATCGTCTCCTCCACCGATGTCCTCCCCCGGTTTTGACCTCATTGCCGATAACTTGATCTCTTTGCAGCTCATGATCTCGAAGATGTCCGACAGCAGCTCATCGGCTTCCATGTCGATCGGTAACAGGCCGTCCACAAAGCAAGCTGCAGCCGGAGGGACAATGACATTACTGAAGAGTCAAGTGTAAAGCAGAGCTCAACAGACTGGGTATAAAAAAGTCAGGAGCCAGGAGACAGCACATAACGTCATATGATCAGTCAATAGTGTCCTCTCATCTCCCCCAGTGTATCAGTTATCAGTGTCCCCTCATCTCCCCTCGTGTATCAGTCATTAGTGTCCCCTCATCTCCCCCAGTGTATCAGTCATTAGTGTCCCCTCATCTCCCCCAGTGTATCAGTCATTAGTGTCCCCTCATCTCCCCCAGTGTATCAGTCATTAGTGTCCTCTCATCTCCCCCCGTGTATCAGTCATCAGTGTCCCCTCATCTCCCCTCGTGTATCAGTCATTAGTGTCCCCTCATCTCCCCCAGTGTATCAGTCATTAGTGTCCCCTCATCTCCCCCAGTGTATCAGTCATTAGTGTCCCCTCATCTCCCCCAGTGTATCAGTCATTAGTGTCCTCTCATCTCCCCCCGTGTATCAGTCATCAGTGTCCCCTCATCTCCCCCCGTGTATCAGTCATCAGTGTCCCCTCATCTCCCCTCGTGTATCAGTCATTAGTGTCCCCTCATCTCCCCCAGTGTATCAGTCATTAGTGTCCCCTCATCTCCCCCAGTGTATCAGTCATTAGTGTCCCCTCATCTCCCCCAGTGTATCAGTCATTAGTGTCCCCTCATCTCCCCCAGTGTATCAGTCATTAGTGTCCCCTCATCTCCCCCAGTGTATCAGTCATTAGTGTCCCCTCATCTCCCCCAGTGTATCAGTCATTAGTGTCCCCTCATCTCCCCCTGTGTATCAGTCATTAGTGTCCCCTCATCTCCCCCTGTGTATCAGTCATTAGTGTCCTCTCATCTCCCCTCCGTGTATCAGTCATTGATGTCCCCTCATCTCTTCCTGTGTATCAGTCATTAGTGTCCCCTCATCTCCCCCAGTGTATCAGTCATTAGTGTCCCCTCATCTCCCCCATTGTATCAGTCATTAGTGTCCCCTCATCTCCCCCTGTGTATTAGTTATTAGTGTCCCCTCATCTCCCCCTGTGTATCAGTCATTAGTGTCCTCTCATCTCCCCTCCGTGTATCAGTCATTGATGTCCCCTCATCTCTTCCTGTGTATCAGTCATTCGTGTCCCCTCATCTCCCCCAGTGTATCAGTCATTAGTGTCCCCTCATCTCCCCCAGTGTATCAGTCATTAGTGTCCCCTCATCTCCCCCAGTGTATCAGTCATTAGTGTCCCCTCATCTCCCCCATTGTATCAGTCATTAGTGTCCCCTCATCTCCCCCTGTGTATTAGTTATTAGTGTCCCCTCATCTCCCCCTGTGTATCAGTCATTAGTGTCCTCTCATCTCCCCTCCGTGTATCAGTCATTGATGTCCCCTCATCTCTTCCTGTGTATCAGTCATTCGTGTCCCCTCATCTCCCCTGTGTATCAGTCATTAGTGTCCCCTCATCTCCCCCCGTGTATTACAGCCATTAGTGTCCCCTCATCTCCCCCTGTGTATCAGTCATTATTGTCCCCTCATCTCCTCGTGTATCACAGTCATTAGTGTCCCCTCATCTCCCCTGTGTATCATTCATTAGTGTCCCCTTACCTCTCCCTGCATATCAGTCATTGGTGTCCCCTCATCTCCACCCGTGTATCACAGTCATTACTGTCCCTTTATCTCCCCCTGTCTGCCACAGTCATTAGTGTCCCCTTCATATATTAAAGTGTCAGTACCCCCTCACCTTTCCTGGTGACAGTCATTACTGTCCCCTCATCTCTTCCTGTGTATCACAGTCATAACTGTCCCCCATCTTCCGTGTCACAGTCATAACTGTCCCCCATCTTCCTTGTGTCACAGTCATTACTGTCCTCCATCTTCCCTGTGTCACAGTCATTACTGTCCCCCATCTTCCCTGTGTCACAGTCATTACTGTCCTCCATCTTCCCTGTGTCACAGTCATTACTGTCCTCCATCTTCCCTGTGTCACAGTCATTACTGTCCCCCATCTTCCCTGTGTCACAGTCATTACTGTCCCCTCATCTTCCCTGTGTCACAGTCATTACTGTCCTCCATCTTCCCTGTGTCACAGTCATTACTGTCCTCCATCTTCCCTGTGTCACAGTCATTACTGTCCTCCATCTTCCCTGTGTCACAGTCATTACTGTCCCCCATCTTCCCTGTGTCACAGTCATTACTGTCCTCCATCTTCCCTGTGTCACAGTCATTACTGTCCCCTCATCTTCCCTGTGTCACAGTCATTACTGTCCCCTCATCTTCCCTGTGTCACAGTCATTACTGTCCTCCATCTTCCCTGTGTCACAGTCATTACTGTCCCCCATCTTCCCTGTGTCACAGTCATTACTGTCCTCCATCTTCCCTGTGTCACAGTCATTACTGTCCTCCATCTTCCCTGTGTCACAGTCATTACTGTCCTCCATCTTCCCTGTGTCACAGTCATTACTGTCCTCCATCTTCCCTGTGTCACAGTCATTACTGTCCCCCATCTTCCCTGTGTCACAGTCATTACTGTCCCCCATCTTCCGTGTCACAGTCATTACTGTCCTTCATCTTCCCTGTGTCACAGTCATAACTGTCCCCTCATCTTCCCTGTGTCACAGTCATTACTGTCCTCCATCTTCCCTGTGTCACAGTCATAACTGTCCCCTCATCTTCCCCTGTGTCACAGTCATAACTGTCCCCTCATCTTCCTAGCATCACAGTCAGTTGTAGAGGGAGTTAGTTCTTGTAACATCTGGAGGTCCACCTTTTGGAGACCACTGATCTAGCGTGTAGACCTACCTAGAACATTCTGGCTTATTTTAGTGGTCAGATTGAAGCGCTGCTCATCGGTGAAGTGCTCCAGCAGGAACTTGTAAATCTTGGAACGTTTCTCCTTGTTCTCCTTCCCTTTCAGGGAGAAGAGTTTCCTTTCCCTATACAAGGATCGGATAAGATTTAGACGGGGAAACCATTAAGTGTTGAGAATAGTAAGAACATGATGAGATGTGGGGGTTCACCTCTCGCTCTGTGAGAACTTGTTGTACTTCTCGTGTTTCTCGTAGGAAGTGAAATGAAAGATGCATTCGATAAAATGCTGCGAGAACATGACCGGGTTTCTTTTCAGGAGAAGGTGAACCAAGCAAAACTCTCCAAATCTGGAATATAGGATTATACAGAATGATAAGATTCCCGTACAGAAGGATTTCCTGCAGATAATCCGTCAGGGACACTTACTTGGCTATATCGGGGTCCGGATCCACCAGGACGCTGACAAAGTGGAAGAATAGGGAACCTTTCCATTTTACAAATTCTTCCTGCAGTGTAAAGCAGATGAATTAAAGGGGTACTCCAGTGAAAAACACTTTTTATTCTTCATATCAACTGGCTCCAGAAAGTTATAGATTTGTAAATTACTTCAATTAAAAAAAATCTTAATCCTTCCAGTACTTATTAGCTGCTGAATACTACAGAGGAGATTCTTTTCTTTTGGAACACAGTGCTCTCTGCTGACATCACGAGCACAGTGCTCTCTGCTGACATCTCTGTCCATTTTAGGAACTGTCCAGAGCAGCATATGTTTGCTATGGGGATTTTCTCCCTCTCTGGACAGTTCCTAAAATGGACAGAGATGTCAGCAGAGAGCACTGTGCTCGTGATGTCAGCAGAGAGCTCTGTGTTCCAAAATGAAAAGAATTTCCTCTGTAGTATTCAGCAGCTAATAAGTACTGGAAGGTTTAAGAATTTTTTTTATAAAAGTCATTTACAAATCTGTTTAACTTTCTGGCACCAGTTGATTAAAGAAGAAAAAAAAGAAAAACGTTTTCCACCGGAGAACCCCTTTAAAGTGAAAATAGGCCTGAGTCCCTAAGGGGTTAAGGATCTGTATGCTACAGAGAAAATGCTTTTCTTTTTGAAATTTTTATCAGCTGCTGAACTTGAGTTGCTCTCTGCTGACACCTCTGTCCGTGTCAGGAACTGTCCAGAGTAGGAGCAAATCCCTATAGCAAACCTCTTCTGCTCTGGACAGTTCCTGAGACAGACAGGGGTGTCAGCAGAGAGCACTGTGGTCAGACAGAAAATAAAAGCTCAACTTGAGCAGCTGATAAGTACCGGAAGGACTAAGATTTTTTTTTTATTAGAAGTAATTTACAAATTTGTTTAACTTTCTGGAGCCAGTTGATATGAAAAAAAAAAAAAAAAAAAATGATTTTTACTGTAATACCCCTTTAATAATCTAATACAGTAACAAAGTTGGCTGCAACAAAGCAACATTATCACAGTGGTTTCCAATCAGGGTGCCTCCAGCTGTTGCAAAACTACAACTTCCAGCAAGCCCGGACAGCCTTCGGCTGTCCGGGCATGCTGGAAGTGGTAGTTTTACAACAGCTGGAGGCACCCCGATTGGGAAACACTGCATTATTGTGTACTTGAACACATGGGCATCTCACCTGCAGCAGATTGGTCAGCATTATGAGGGTCTGTTTGCGGATGAAGGGGTCTCTGTCCTTGAGACACACGGACACATTGGGGATGTATCTGTCCACCATCGTAGTGTAGCGAATGCACAGGTCGCAGATGACGATGATCACGTTGTTGCGGATGGCCAAGTCGTCAGATACTTCCAGTTCTCGGGCGAGGGCGGGTATACACTTCTTAGCAAGGTCCTCGTGCTGGAGACACAACTTTCCTGTTAAAGAAAAATCAGGGAAATTTATAAAAAAAAAATTAAAAAAATTCTGTTTTACAACAGCTTTGTCAATTCTACAACAGTGGGTGAGGGTATGACCTCTTACACCCAGCATTAGAACCATGAAGTCACTGTGTACATTACTTATCCTGTACTGATCCTGAGTTATATCCTGTATTATACTCCAGAGCTGTACTCACTATTCTGCTGGTGAGGTCACTGTGTACATACATTACATTACTTATCCTGTATCCTGTTATCCTGATCCCGAGTTATATCCTGTATTATACTCCAGAGCTGTACTCACTATTCTGCTGGTGAGATTACTGTGTATATACATTACATTACTTATCCTGTACTGATCCTGAGTTATATCCTGTATTATACTCCAGAGCTGTACTCACTATTCTGCTGGTGAGATTACTGTGTATATACATTACATTACTTATCCTGTACTGATCCTGAGTTATATCCTGTATTATACTCCAGAGCTGTACTCACTATTCTGCTGGTGAGATCACTGTGTACATACATTACATTACTTATCCTGTACTGATCCTGAGTTATATCCTGTATTATACTCCAGAGCTGTACTCACTATTCTGCTCGTGAGGTCACTGTGTACATACATTACATTACTTATCCTGTACTGATCCTGAGTTATATCCTGTATTATACTCCAGAGCTGTACTCACTATTCTGCTGGTGAGGTCACTGTGTACATACATTACATTACTTATCCTGTACTGATCCTGAGTTATATATCAGACAGGAGGCTCATATCTTGCATTAAACCTTTCTTTTTTAATGCCCATAGCAGAAAATTACAGAGAATTTACTTCATAACATTAGAAAAATTTTATTAAAACTACAACTCCCAGCAGCCCCTGGAATCCCCTCCCCTGGGGCGGAGACCCTATATAAGGGGCTGGCTGGATCTCCTCTTCCTCTTTCTTTCTGCTCATGGCAGCTAGTTAAGTATAACAATTTTTATCTTCATTGTTTTTCATATAGAGATTTCCTTTATTGTTCCTTCATTGTACCAGGTTACTGGTGTGTGGGGACCCTTTCAAGTGTCCCTATTTCTCCAGTTGTCCTGGTTTTGTTTTTCCAACTCATTCTATATATTTCTATATACTACATGTTTATATATACTGTCCTATATTTTCTATTAATTGTATTTCAGTGTTATTATTATCTTCCTTTTAGGTCTCTACATTCCCCCTTTGTGTTTTTCACTGTTCCCGGTTCTGTTACTCCGGGTCCTCTCTCCTGTCAGGCGCCATTTTACCCTACTTTCGCGCCGTCTTCTTCGGCTTATTTTCGCCGCTCTCGTCCTTTTCGCGGGCTCTGCAACGTTCGGGGGGGCGTGTCCGAGTGACGCGTCCCTTGCGACGCGCCTCCACTGAGTCCGCGCGTCCTATCACAGAAGTTCTAGCCGTAGTCTCGCGAGACTACGGCTGTGAGCTCTGCTTACTGGGATCCTCCTCCTCTCACCGTCGCCAGTGTTGTGCGAGCGGTGAGAGGAGCGCCAGCATTTAGGTATTGATCCCAGTGAGTTATCTAAGTTAGTTTATTGCTGTCAGTTAGGCTACTTGTAGCTTCCCCTTATTCATACTGACATCTATAGGATGGCTGGAGATAATTCTACTCCATTTTCTACCCATGTTAATGAGGCTATTGATATTGAAGCCTCCCAAATTATGTCCGCTTCCCAGATTCAGGACTTGATTACTAAGTCCATTCAGGCAGCTCTGGCTGCTAATGTACGTTCTGACCCCTCTTTGCCCTCTACCTCTACTGAGCCAGTTAAGGGTAAAGTGACACAAAAACGTAAACATGTGAACGTACACTACGACTCCCCGGCAGGGGAAGTTTATAATGTGCCCCAGGCAGGACCCGAACCGGCCTGCCGCACCCCGCATCTCAGTGACCTCCCTCGACCCTTGTGCCCCAAGGAGAATATTAAAAAAGGGCTGAAGTCCGCCAGGCGTATAAAACCGGACTCATACAACACGTCTAACGACGAGTCATCCGGCGAGTCGGACACGGCTCAAGCCACGGACTCTGACTCTGATAATGAAGATGCGGGGTTTCAGGCTGACTGTCATGATGCCGAACCTGAAGTGTCCAGTGAGGCGATTTTAGACGCTCAGGGACAACCACTCTTCAATCCTGATGAGATCATACATCCTCGCTCAGGTGACTGGGCGCCGCTACCACACGTAGCTCAATACATAGAGCATTGGACTAGACGGTCACTAGACCGCACAAATAGGAACAAACTCAGGGCGGAATGCCCTAGGCCCTATGTGGCCAAGAAGGTGGCGGTCACCCCAGAGATAGACCCGGTCCTCCTTAAGTACCTGACCCAGGCTGGCAAATATTCCAAGAAGGGCATTGAACGGTCCTTCAAATTAATACAGGATCGCATACTAGATCTGCTTGGACCGCTCACAAAGATTCTTAATTTATCTGAACAAGCAGCCTCAGCTGACCAACCGGTAGACTTGTCACAACTTGGTTGGGCCCAGCGCGCGATATGCATGCTAGGCAGCGCAAACACGGCGTGCTCTACCGAACGTCGCCGTTTGATTTTAATGAAGCTGGAACCCCAGCTCAGTCATTTAGCGGAGAATGAGCCCGGACCCTCCGCTGAAGGTCTCCTCTTCGGAGAAGATCTCATTAAGAATATTAATAAGGTGGTCAGCCTATTTTCCAGTCTAGATAAGGCGCAGACCTCACTAAAGAAAACGGGCCAAACTTCCAAGGTTTTTGGCAAGGCCGGTAGAGGCAGAGGCCGATCTGCCGGCCGCTCAATCCCCTATAGGCCCTATGTTAGAGCTGCGCACCAACAGTTTGCTCCCGCTCAACAACAGTACACGATGCCTGTGGCCCAGCCGGCCCCTTTCTTTCCCCCTCGAGGACGCCCCTGGAGAGGACGTGGAGGCCGCGGATATCCTAGGTCTCGTCCACCGACCGGTGAGTACACACACAATTTCCATTCCACACACAACGGTGGGGGGCAGACTGATGTATTTTTCCCACGTCTGGTCCATGATTACGGCAGACGTGTGGATCCTCAATACGGTAGCAGGCTACCAGATAGAGTTCCAATCTCTCCCCGTACTGAATTATATTCCTCCACCCATTCAGTTTTCCGCTCAAAACATAGTACTCATAGACAACGAGCTCCGAGAGCTCCTGTCCAAACAGGCAGTGATAGAGGTAAACCCCTTGTCCCCCGGTTTTGTAAGCAACCTCTTCTTGGTAAAGAAGAAGGATGGCGGTTATCGCCCGGTGATAAATCTAAGAGATTTAAACCAACACGTGATATATCGACACTTCAAGATGGAGGGTATCCATCTGTTACGCGACCTTCTCTGGCCAGGAGACTGGTTGGTGAAGATCGACTTAAAAGACGCATATCTTACCGTTCCTATTCACCACTCGTCCCAACCGTTTCTTCGGTTTCTATGGAGGGAACGAATGTGGCAATTCACCTGCCTGCCATTCGGATTATCATCAGCCCCTTGGTGTTTCACCAAGTTACTGAAACCGGTGGTAGCCGCGCTCCGGAGCAGGGGGGTACGGCTTATCATCTACCTGGACGATCTACTGATCATGGCATGTTCCAGAACACAGGCCCTGTTACACAAACAATGGGCGGTTTCTCTGATGGAGGACTTAGGATTCCTCATCAACCACAAGAAATCTGTGCTGACTCCCTCACAAGAACTAGAATTCCTAGGCTTCCTAGTGGATACCAAACGTGCCGTTCTGATGCTACCTACCTCCAAATTAGCTCTGATTCGGAAGGAAATCAGAACGACTTTGCGCAGGGGTCGAGTGTCCCTGAGGATGATTGCACGCATAGTCGGCCTATTATCAGCCTCGATTCAAGCCATCTTCCCGGCCCCACTTCATTATCGGGCCCTTCAACGACTCAAGAACCTTCACATACGCCAGGGTCTCCGTTATGCAGACGAAGTTGCCCTTTGCCCGGAGGCAGTGGAGGAATTACACTGGTGGCTGCGCCATGCCGTCGAATGGAACGGCAAGACTATATTCAATTCCTGCCCGGACATCATAATAGAGTCCGATGCGAGCCGCCAAGGCTGGGGGGCTCGTTGCGGGCACAATACCACAGGAGGGAGATGGTCCGCAGAGGAGTCTCTCCTCCACATCAATGCCCTGGAACTCTTGGCAGCGTTCTTCGCTATCAAGAGTTTTCTCCCTCACAATAGCAATTGTTGCGTTCTTTTACGCATGGACAATGTGGCTGCGGTTCAATATGTCAACCGCCTTGGGGGGGACGAGGTCCAGGGTACTGGCAGACATCGCATCCGAATTCTGGCACTTCTGCTTGTCCCGGGACATCATTCCTATTGCGGAATATCTTCCTGGTGTGTCCAACACAGTGGCAGACTGGAATTCTCGTTATTTGAGGGATTCCAGCGATTGGACATTAGACCGTTCTACTTTTCGAGCTTTGTGGAATCTTTGGGGTCCCTTACACACGGACCTCTTCGCATCTCGCCTCAATCGACAACTGCCTCACTTCTACAGCTGGAGGCCGGACCCGGAAGCATCCGCAGTGGACGCATTCCGCCAGATCTGGTCACGGGGTACACACTATGCGTTCCCCCCATTCAATACGATCTCCAGATTCCTTCTCCAAGTACTGAATCAGAAGGCGACGGTAGTGTTGATCACCCCTTGGTGGCCGACACAACCGTGGTTTCCCCTTCTCCTAGGGATGACAATCGACTTTCCTCGACTGATTCCCCAGTCACCTCACCTTCTCATGAACCCTATCATGGGTCCTCATCCGTTGATTTTGGAGGGCAACCTTCCACTCCTTGCGTGGTTGGTTTCGGGATCCCGGACAACGGTAGCGACCTTTCACAGTCGGCTAGAGACCTCCTTGCCTTGGCCTGGGCCCCAGGGACTAGATCGGCATATCGATCGGCCTGGGCTTTGTGGGTTCGTTGGTGTGATCAACGGCAAGTTGATGCCGTTCAAGCACCTGTTTCAGTGATAGTGAACTACCTTGCGGACTCTTTTGAGTCTGGGAAATCGTATAGTTCACTCAACGTGTACAGATCCGCCATATCGGCATACCATTGCCCGGTGGACGCATTGCCAGTTGGCAAACATCCTTTGGTATGTAGGCTCTTAAGGGGAGTAAAATATAAGCGTCCTCCCCGTCCTAGATACCAGTCTACTTGGGATGTCTCCCGGGTGTTAGAACTCTTTTCCTCCTGGGCGGATAATGATGCTCTCACCTTAAAATTTTTATCCCTAAAAATTACTACCCTTTTATGTTTAGTGTCTATTAAACGGGTGTCGGATGTTAAAGCGTTGGATATCTCCAGGCGACAGTTTTCGCCGGAAGGAGTACGTTTTTCTGTGGTTCGCAGAACCAAGACAGGACTTCACTCCGTCTTCTATCCCTTTTTTCCGGATCACCCGCGCCTGTGCGTAGTACGCTGTCTACAAACATATGAGGTACGGACCACGCCTCTGCGATCCGAGTCTCACAATCAATTATTGTTATCGTATGTCAAGCCTCATCTTCCGGTATCCTCGGCTACCTTGGCCAGGTGGGTCAGATCAGTCATGGAAATGGCTGGAATTGACATTTCTCTCTTTGGTGCCCACTCTTCTAGAGGAGCTATGGCCACCAAAGTGATTACTTCAGGAGGTTCGCTTTCGGACCTTTTGTTGGCCGCCGATTGGTCGTCCGAGACGACTTTTCGGCAGTTTTATTTTAGGCCACAAGAACACGTTTCTGCATCTGTACTTTGACATGTCTGTTCTTCTGTCTTTAGCTTTAAAATTGCAAGATATGAGCCTCCTGTCTGATATATAAATCGAGATTTTCCTAGCTAACGTGACGGAAAATATAAGTTATATGAAGACAGGAGGCGAGTATCTTCCCTCCCGACCCCACCCTGTCATGGTGTTCCTTTCTCGTTTCAGGATATTGAAGAACGGGACTTCCTTCTACACAGAAGAATCTGAGGAGACCCTGAGTTACAGTGGTTATGCTTTTCTGTTCCAGTTCGAACACAGTTCACGGAGGCCCAGTTGGCCCTGACGACCAGGTTCCAGTTGAAACACAGTTGCTGGGGGCCCAGTTGGCCCTGTCGTCTAGTTCCGGAGATGGAATTCGTTTGCCGTCGGAGTGTATCCGGGGTATCAAGATGTCGTGCGCTGTTCCGAAGTTCGCACGAAAGAAAGAGGAAGAGGAGATCCAGCCAGCCCCTTATATAGGGTCTCCGCCCCAGGGGAGGGGATTCCAGGGGCTGCTGGGAGTTGTAGTTTTAATAAAATTTTTCTAATGTTATGAAGTAAATTCTCTGTAATTTTCTGCTATGGGCATTAAAAAAGAAAGGTTTAATGCAAGATACTCGCCTCCTGTCTTCATATAACTTATATTTTCCGTCACGTTAGCTAGGAAAATCTCGATTTATATCCTGTATTATACCCCAGAGCTGTACTCACTATTCTGCTGGTGAGGTCACTGTGTACATACATTACATTACTTATCCTGTACTGATCCTGAGTTATATCCTGTATTATACCCCAGAGCTGTACTCACTATTCTGCTGGTGAGGTCACTGTGTACATACATTACATTACTTATCCTGTACTGATCCTGAGTTATATCCTGTATTATACTCCAGAGCTGTACTCACTATTCTGCTGGTGGGGTCACTGTGTACATACATTACATTACTTATCCTGTACTGATCCTGAGTTATATCCTGTATTATACTCCAGAGCTGTACTCACTATTCTGCTGGTGGGGTCACTGTGTACATACATTACATTACTTATCCTGTACTGATCCTGAGTTATATCCTGTATTATACTCCAGAGCTGCACTCACTATTCTGCTGGTGGGGTCACTGTGTACATACATTACATTACTTATCCTGTACTGATCCTGAGTTATATCCTGTATTATACCCCAGAGCTGTACTCACTATTCTGCTGGTGAGGTCACTGTGTACATACATTACATTACTTATCCTGTACTGATCCTGAGTTATATCCTGTATTATACTCCAGAGCTGTACTCACTATTCTGCTGGTGAGGTTACTGTGTACATACATTACTTATCCTGTACTGATCCTGAGTTATATCCTATATTATACTCCAGAGCTGTACTCACTATTCTGCTGGTGAGGTCACTGTGTACATACATTACATTACTTATCCTGTACTGAACCTGAGTTATATCCTGTATTATACTCCAGAGCTGCACTCACTATTCTGCTGGTGAGGTCACAGTGTACATACATTACATTACTTATCCTGTACTGATCCTGAGTTATATCCTGTATTATACTCCAGAGCTGCACTCACTATTCTGCTGGTGAGGTCACAGTGTACATACATTACATTACTTATCCTGTACTGATCCTGAGTTATGTCCTGTATTATACTTCAGTGCTGTACTCACTATTCTGCTGGTGAGGTCGCTGTGTACGTTACTTTTCACAATTCCCTTTCTGGAGAGAACATTGTAAGTTTATGAGGAAGCGTTTCTTACCGAGTGTGATGAAGGCGTGGGCCCGCACCAGAGGGGGCATAGTTGACCCCCTGAACTGGGACAGCGGCTGGGATTGGGGTTGTGACTGGGACAGCGGCTGGGATTGGGGTTGTGACTGGGACAGCGGCTGGGACTCTGGAACACCATCACTGACCGAGACGCAGGAGTCTATGGAGTAAAGACAGTAAAATAGGTAATTGCGCCCCCTAGAGCCAGTGAACATGAACTGTAATGAATGAATGTGGGCTCACTGTGTTCTGTGTGCACCGAGGCCAGGATGGACTGAACCAGAAGTAATACTTTTTTCTCCACACGCGCCGGACAAAGCTGGGCCGCCTCTCCAAGGGTGAAGAGATGTCGGACCTAAAAGAAAGGAACAGGATGAGAACATTGGTAACACAAAAAAGTGACAATATCTACCAAATAGTTAACACTGCTCCTTGATACAAAGGTAATTCCATCTATAAGCACCAAGACGATCAATGGTAAAAGAGGATTATGTACAAGTGCTGCCCCTTGTGGCTGCAGGAGGAAGTACAATTGCTGTACGATGTCTACAGTGGAGTGGTGTTTCACTTCAGTTGTTGCAAAACTACAACTCCCAGCATGCCCGGACAGCCGTTGGCTGTCCGGGCATGCTGGGAGTTGTAGTTTTGCCACCGCTGGATGTACCATGGTTGGGAAACCCTGAAGCGAAAGTCTGTCCAGCCATGCTGGGAATTGTAGTTTTGCAACAGCTGGAGACACCCTTGTTGGAAAACACTGCAGTGTAAGATGAAGATGAAACTTCAGTGCTCTATTAAAGGGGTACTCCGGTGTAATTATTATTTTTTTTTTTTAAATCAACTGGTGCCAGAAAGTTAAACAGATTTGTAAATTACTTCTATAAAAAAAAAAATCTTAAACCTTCCACTACTTATTAGCTGCTGAATACTACTGAGAAAATTATTTTCGTTTTGGAACACAGAGCTCTCTGCTGACTTCACGAGCACAGTGCTCTCTGCTGACATCTCTGTCCATTTTAGGAACTGTCCAGAGCAGCATATGTTTGCTATGGGGATTTTCTCCTACTCTGGACAGTTCCTGAAACGGACAGCAGAGGTCAGCAGAGAGCACTGTGCTCGTGATGTCAGAGAGCTCTGTGTTCCAAAAAGAAAAGAACTTCCTCTGTAGTATTCAGCAGCTAATAAGTACTGGAAGAATTAAGATTTTTTTTAATAGAAGTAATTTACAAATCTGTTTAACTTTCTGGCACCAGTTGATTTAAAAAAAAGGTTTTCCACCGGAGTACCCCTTTAAAAGGGGTTATCTAGGATGAGAAAAAGATAGCTGATTTATTCCAAAAACAGTGCCACACCTGTTATCAGGTTGTGTGTGGTATTACATCCTGGCTCCATTCACTTTAATAGAACTTAGCTGTAATACCACATACACACTGATGATAATGGTGGCGCTGTTCCTGGCAGCTATGTTTTTCTAATCCTGGACAACCCTTTTAATGGTCTATGGGGCTGTTGAAAGTAGTGGAGTACTGTACAGTCAGTATTGTCCCTGTCAGTCAGGGACCCAGATCATGTCAGTGCTCTATTAAAACTTGGACATCATTACATGTACAAAATATTTACTATTGCATAAAAAGGGGTTATCCAGGAATAGAAAAAGAGAACTTTCAAAAACCGCTCCCTGTCTGTCTCCAGGTTGTGTGTGGTATTACAACTTGGCTCCATTCACTTCAAATGGAACTGAGCTGCAGAACCACATCCAACCTGGAGACAGACAGGGAGCGGTTTTTGAAAGAAATTAGCTTTGTTTTTGTATTCCTGGATAACCCCTTGAAATTTTCCTAGTAGACAAAAAAAAAAACGCTCCCTGTCTGTCTCCAGGTTGTGTGTGGTATTACAACTTGGCTCCATTCACTTCAATAGAACATGAGCTGCAGAACCACATCCAACCTGGCAACAGACAGGGAGCTGTTTTTGAAAGAAATTAGCTCTGTTTTTGTATTCCTGGATAACCCCTTGAAGTTTTCCTAGTAGACATCTACCATAACAGATAAAAGGCTCTCACCAGTAATTCCTGATCGTACTGGGCGTGCTGGGAATCGGCCATCACTACAGAGGAGATGTGCTCTTCACACACAGACACCAAGTCTCCGCACACATCATTGAGCAGATCCTGCAACATGACAAAGAAGTCACCATATATTGTATTTATTCCCATATGCCCTAGTGGCCTCTAATCCCTTAAAGATTACCTGTCACCAAACTAAACTTTTAATTTATTGTTCCTTATGTAATTATAAGACACTTTGCTCTTTACTTGCTGTAAAAAATTTCAACCTTTATATGTTTTTAATGTGATTGAAAAAAACGGCCACTAGGTGGCTCTGTTATGTTCCCAAACAGTTCATTTGGTCTCCCCCCCGGCCTGGCAGGAGACCGAACTCAGGAAGTGCGTTCGGGGCATGGCGGGGCACAGCTCTCACAGGCTTCAATGATGTCGCGCCTGCTGGGGAACGCCCACTTTCTCATGCCAGAGCTCACACAATGTGAGCAAGAGGAAAGGTATGATACACAGATTTTTAAAGCTTGGAATTTTTTTTTTTTTTTAAAGAGCACCTGTCTCATCAAACCTAAACCAACTCAGATTAAATTCCCTAACTACTCCTAACACCCCTCCTGCTCTTAAAGCGTACCTGTCAAAAAAAGAAAAAAGTGATATGTTACTCAGGACCCAATCCTGATCATGTGCATATAATTTTTATGTGTCTCTGACCAATATATCCAGAGATATAAGCATTTATCTGCTGGTGAGTTACTTTTTCATTGTGCAGGCTGGAGGGGGCGTGTCAGTCTGTCTCCCTCACAGGAGCAAGCCTGTGCAGTCAGCCAATCAGTACTCTCTACTCTGTAACCCTTTCCTCTCTGGTTTTATGCTGTGTCATGTGTCAGAGGAACATACTTGGAGCTTGCCTGCAGTAATCAGAAGACATTATGGTGAATTCATAACAGGATAAAATGTATAAATATAAGAATAGATCTTTTTAAAATTAGTGCAAGGATTTTTTAGATAAAAATACAGCATTTTTATGAATACATGTTCTATCTGTTTTATCTTCTCCTAGTAAAGCTGGATGCTAATCAGCATAGCTGTCACTATGCGTGTCATTCATCTTTCACAGACTCCTGAATGTCTGATCAACGTCTTTGTCATTCAGGAGTCCGAGAAAGCTTTGACTATTTCAGCATGCTGGGAGTTGTAGTTTAGTAACAACTGAAGCTGCAATGTTTGTAAATAACTGTGTTAGAGCAGTGTTGCCTCCAGCTGTTGTAAAACTACAGCTCCCAGCATGTCCACACATCCTTTATCTGTAGTTTTGCATACACACAATAGAAATCTCCTATACTGGATACCGGTATGCTTTACAGCTGGTATCCAGTATGCTGTAAAATCTAGACTAGTCTGTCTGGCTAAAAGACAGGTGACCCCTAGTGATGGCTATTTTGTGCTTGAATTTCAGGTGACAATTTAAATTATTTTTTTTTAACAGGTGTATATTGTGAAATGTCATATCATAATGAATCCTGCAATATATGAAAAGTTTTTAACAATGACAGTGTCTTTAAAATGCTTTGTATCATACCTTTCCTTCCTTGCTCATTCTGTGAGCTCCTGGCAGGAGAAAATGGCCATTCTCCAGCAGGCGCGACGTCAATGAAGCCTGTGAGAGCTGAGCCTCACCATGCCCCACACGCACTTCCTGAGTTTGGTCTCCTGCCAGGCTGGGAGGAGACCAAACTAACTTATTGACTTGTGCAGGGAACAGCACAGAGCCACCTAGTGGCCATTTTTTCAATCACATTATAAACATATATATAAAGATTGAGAATTTTAACAGCAAGTAAATAGCAAAGTGTCTTCTAATTACATAAGGAACAATATATTAAAAGTTTAGTTTGGTAACAGGTACTCTTTAACCCCTTAAGGACCGAGCATTTTTCCTTTTTTGCACTTTCATTTTTTCCTCCTTACTTTTAAAAATCATAAACCTTTCAATTTTGCACCTAAAAATCCATATGAGGTTTCATTTTTTGCGCCACCAATTCTACTTTGTAATGAGTCTTTTTACCCAAAACTCTACGGCAAAACCAAAAAGAAATCATTGTGCAACAAAATTGAAGAAAAAACACCATTTTGTAAATTTTGGGGCTTCTGTTTCTATGCAGTACATTTTTCGGTAAAAATGACACCTTCACTTTATTCTGTAGGTCCATACGATTAAAATGATACCCTACTTATATAGGTTTGATTTGGTCTTACTACTGGAAAAAATCATAACTACATCTTTGCAGATGATACTAAACTCTGTAAAGCGGTAAACACAATAGAGGACAGTGCACTGTATATAAAAGATAACACTTTAGAGGACAGAGCACTGTTACAAATAGATCTGGATAGGTTCGAGGTTTGGGTTGGGAAGTGGCAGATGAGGTTCAACACTAATAAATGTAAGGTAATGCACATGGTGATGAAAAATCCAGGTTGGGATTATGTATTAAATGAAATGGGAGAACACTTGGGATGACTGATGTGGAAAAGGACTTAAGAGTCTTAGTTAACAGTAAATTTAGCTGTAGTGAACAGTGTCAGGCAGCTGCTACCAAGGCAAATAAAATCATGGGGGGCATCAATGGGGGCATAGATGCCCACGACAAGGAAATAATTCTACCGCTGTACAGATCACTAGTCAGACCACACATAGAACACTGTGTACAGTACTGGTCAGACCACACATAGAATACTGTGTACAGTACTGGTCAGACCACACATAGAATACTGTGTACAGTACTGGTCAGACCACACATAGAATACTGTGTACAGTACTGGTCAGACCACACATAGAATACTGTGTACAGTACTGGTCAGACCACACATAGAATACTGTGTACAGTACTGGTCAGACCACACATAGAATACTGTGTACAGTACTGGTCAGACCACACATGGAATACTGTGTACAGTACTGGTCAGACCACACATAGAATACTGTGTACAGTACTGGTCAGACCACACATAGAATACTGTGTACAGTACTTGTCAGACCACACATGGAATACTGTGTACAGTACTGGTCAGACCACACATGGAATACTGTGTACAGTACTGGTCAGACCACACATAGAATACTGTGTACAGTACTGGTCAGACCACACATAGAATACTGTGTACAGTACTGGCCAGACCACACATAGAATACTGTGTACAGTACTAGCCAGACCACACATAGAATACTGTGTACAGTACTAGTCAGACCACACATAGAACACTGTGTACAGTACTGGTCAGACCACACATAGAATACTGTGTACAGTACTGGTCAGACCACACATAGAATACTGTGTACAGTACTGGTCAGACCACACATAGAATACTGTGTACAGTACTAGTCAGACCACACATAGAACACTGTGTACAGTACTGGTCAGACCACACATAGAATACTGTGTACAGTACTGGTCAGACCACACATGGAAGACTGTGTACAGTACTGGTCAGACCACACATAGAATACTGTGTACAGTACTGGTCAGACCACACATAGAATACTGTGTACAGTACTGGTCTCCAGTGTACAAGAAAGATATAGTGGAGCTGGAGAGGGTTCAAAGACGGGCAACCAGGGTAATACGGGGAATGGGAGGACTACAGTACCCAGAAAGATTATCAGAATTAGGGTTATTTAGTTTAGGAAAAAGAAGGCTTAGGGGCGACCTAATAACTATGTATAAATATATCAGGGGGCCGTACAGAGATCTCTCCCATGATCTATTTATACCCAGGACTGTATCTATAACAAGGGGGCATCCTCTACGTCTAGAGGAAAGAAGGTTTCTGCACCAGCACAGACGGGGTTCTTTACTGTAAGAGCAGTGAGACTGTGGAATTCTCTCCCGGAGGAGGTGTCATGGTGAACTTTGTAAAAGAGTTCAAAAAGGGTCTGGATGCATTTTTGGAGAATAATAACATCGCTGGTTATGTATATTAGATTTATAGGGACAGAACATTGATCCAGGGATTTATTCTGATGCCATATTTGGAGTCGGGAAGGAATTTTTGCCTCTAGTATGAGGGTTTTTTTGCCTCCTCTGGATCAACTCAGTAGGGACTCATTAGGGATATAGGTTGAACTTGATGGACTCTGGACTTTTTTCAACCTTATGAACTATGTTACTATATGCAGGAAAATGTTATTAGTTTAAAATTGTCATCTTCTGACCCCTATAACTTTATTTTTCCACATACTGGACGGTATGAGGGCTCATTTTTTGCGCAGTGATCTGAAGGTTTTAGTGGTACCATTTTTGCATTGATCAGACTTTTTGATCGCTTTGTATACATTTTTCATGATATAAAAAGTGAATAACAATACGCTATTTTGGACTTTGGAATATTTTTTGCGCGTACGCCATTGACCGTGCGGTTTAATTAACTATATATTTTTTATAGTTCGGACATTTACGCACGCGGCAATACCACATATGTTAATTTTTATTATGGTTACATATTTTTTACATGGAATTTGGGAAAAGGGGGGTGATTCACCCCACTGGACCACCAGGGATGGTTTAAATGCCCCTTTAAATGCCGCTGTCAACTTTGCAGCGCCTCCAGTTACTGCAAAACTACAACTCCCAGCATGCCCGGACAGCCGAAGGCTGTCCGGGCATGCTGGGAGTTTTAGTTTTGCAACAGGTTGAGTCACATTGTTTGGAAAACACTGCCCTAGTGGATCAGGGTAAGGCTGGGTTCACACCCCATTTTATCTGGGGGATTGGAAAACCGGGCACTCAATTGAATGAGCGACCGGAGTCAGATAATGGTCCGGCCAGAAAACCGGATACGGGGCAAAAATGAGCCAGAGTCATTATCTGACTCCGGTCGGCTCATTCAAATGAATGAGATACGGGCCGTGTCCGGCTGGGGTACGGGAGAGCCCGGTTTTCCCATTCCCCAGCCGGATCCGGTCCCTGTATAGACAAAACCTATTGTATTTATTATACAGATATTACGGAAACAGAAATCTGCCTGAGTATTTACCTGCGCTGCTTCAGGAGAGTCCCTGTGAGCGTAACAAAGCTTCTGCAGGGTCTCTATTGCCGGACTTATAATCTCTGCTGGAGACTTGAAGTCTTTCAACCAAGACTTTACATCATCTGTACAGAGGGGAGGAAGAGGAAAGGTCAAGATGTGACTCCGAACTCGGCAGAGAGGAGACGCTATGTGGATACAACATGGTTTTTAACAACACATTGATTACCAATGGTCAGTCCAGTCCTATGTAAATAAGGACTTCAAAAACAAAACGGCAGCTAATAAGGGCCCATTCGGACAAGAGAAATTCCGGGAGGATATCCCAATACGGTAGCCTCAAATAGTTTTTAATGGGATATTGTTGCACCATACTCAATTTGTGCAGCAGAAAATTCTGCCATGGAAACTCAAATTTTGGACTCCACCAAAATCCTCAGATGTGAGAAATTTTAGGTTTGTACATGTTTTAAAGGGGTACTCCGCCCCTAGACATCTTATCCCCTATCCAAAAGGATAGGGGATAAGATGTCAGATCGCTGCGGTGCCGCTGCTGGGGAGCCCCGGGATCCCCGCTGCGGCACTAAGCTATCATTAAAGCACAGAGAGAGTTCGCTCTGCACGTAATGACGCGCAATACAGGGGCCGGAGCATCGTTACGTCACGGCTCCGCCCCTCGTGACGTCACGGCCCTTTCAATACAAGTCTATGGGAGGGGGCGCGGCGGTCGTCACGCCCCCTACCATAGACTTGCATTAAGGGGACGGGCTGTGATGTCACGAGGGGCGGAGCCATAACGTCACGCGGCTCCGTCCCCTGTATCGCCCATCATTACGCACAGAGCGAACTCGCTCTGTGCTGTAATGATAGCGCAGTGCTGCAGCGGGGATCCCCAGCAGCGGCACCGCGGCGATCTGACATCTTATCCCCTATCCTTTGGATAGGGGATAAGATGTCTAGGGGCGGAGTACCCCTTTAAGCCTTTTGGATATGTTCACACTACGGAATAACGCAAGTAAAATTATTTTTTTGCTGAATTCCTCTTGGGACACCTTTCTACGTGATGTTAAATGGAGCAAAAATTATAGGAAATTGGAGCTTGAAGGGGTATTCGGGCGGAATTATTATTTTTTCTTTAAATCATTAAACTACACAGATTTGTAATTTACTTCTATTTAACCCCTTAAGGACGCAGGTTTTTTTCGTTTTTGCATTTTCATTTTTTCCTCATCACCTTCTAAAATCATAACGTTTTAAATTTGGCACATAAAATTCCATATTATGGCTTATTTTTTGCGCCACCAATTCTACTTTGCAGTGACATCAGTCATTTCACCAAAAAATCCACGGCAAAACGGAAAAAAAAATTCATTGTGCGACAAAATTTAAGAAAAAACATTTCATTTTGTAACTTTTGGGGGCTTCCGTTTCTACGCAGTGCATTTTTCGGTAAAAATAACAACATCTTATCTTTATTCTGTACGGTTAAAATGATCCCCTACTTTTATAGGTTGAATATTGTTGTACTTCGGAAAAAAATCATAACTACATGCAGGAAAATTTATACGTTAAAAATGCTCATCTTCTAACCCCTATAACTTTTTTTATTTTTCCGTGTACGGGCCGGTATGAGCACTCATTTTTTGTGTTCGGAAGTTTTTACCAGTATCATTTTTGTATCGATCAGACTTTTTGATCGCTTTTTATTAATGGATAGGGGATAAGATGTCTAGGGGCGGAGTACCCCTTTAACAAGATCATGACAGGTACTCTTTAAAAATGCATTGAAACAATAAGGAACAGCACCACTTGCTCAGCTTCTCCAAGATATATGAAAATAACATAAAATCTCACCAATCAGCTTGGCTCTCTTATCTTCAGGTAGATGTTTGGCAATATGGCCGATCACACACAGGATGTGGCCGGTGGTGACGCTGGAGTTGGCGTCAGTCTCTCTGAAATAGGGAAGAGATCGGATGAAGCTGATGCTCAACTTTATTTCATTACAACATTTGGAGACTGGATGTGCCTTTCTTACCTTCTGACCTGGTCCCAGGCATTCAGGATTTTGGTGTAGTCCAGCTTTGGTGCGGAACCGGCAACCTTGGCCAGCACCATCCAGGCCGAGGCGGAGTGCTCTGACTCCGTGTGAGAGATCAGGTTGTTTATTAACGTGGAAGAAAACTTATCCTGCTTGGCCCATAGGTGAAAAGCCTTAGTCAGATAGCGGCTGCGGAGAGAGAAACATACGGGATGATAAATAGAACTATATTACCGATAATGAAAAAAAAACAACAACTAAAATGATCATAATAAACATTTTTAAACCTTCCAGCACTTATCAGCTGCTGTATGCTCCAGAGGAAGTTGTGTAGTTCTTTCCAGTCTGACCACAGTGCTCTCTGCTGCCACCTCTGTCCGTGTCAGGAACTGTCCAGAGCAGAAGCAAATCCCCATAGCAAACCTCTTCTGCACCGGACAGTTGCCAGAAAGTTAAAACTACAGTGGTCCCTCAACATACGATGTTAATCCGTTCCAAATGAACCATCGTTTGTTGAAACCATCGTATGTTGAGGGATCCGTGCAATGTGAAGTATAGGAAATTGTACTCACCTGTCCCCGCCGCTCCGGACCGTCACCGTTGCCCTGGATGTTGCGCTCCATCGCTGTCGCCGCGTCCCCGCCGCCCTGGATGGTCTCTGCTGCCCGGGAACGTTGCTCTCACGTCACTACGCACGCCGCTCCTATTGCATGAAGGGACGGCGTGCGCGGCGACGTGATGACGACGATGGAGAGGATCCCGAAGAGGATGCTCTGGAGCCCCAAGGACAGGTAGGAGACCATCGCCGGAGCACACGGGGCACCGTAAACGGCTATCTGGTGGCAGCTGAAGTAGTCTGCGCTGCCGGATAGCCGTTTATGCGATGGCCCCGACATACAAAAGCATCGTATGTTGATGCTGCCTCTGAGAGGCCTCAGAGGCCATCGCATGTGGAAATTATCGTATGTCGGGCCATTGTAGGTCGGGCCATTGTAGGTCGGGGGGGGGGGGGGTCACTGTACAGTGGAAAACTGTGGAATTACTTCTATTAAGCCTTCCAGTACTTATCAGCTGCTGTATGCTCCAGAGGAAGTTGTGTAGTTCTTGACCATAGTGCTCTCTGCTGACACCTCTGTCTGTATCAGGAACTGTCCAGAGCAGGAGCAAATCCCCATAGCAAAACTCTACAGCTCCGGACAGTTCCTGACACGGACAGTGGTGTCAGCAGAGAGCACTGTGCTCAGACTGGAAAGAACTACACAACTTCCTCTGTAGTATACAGCAGCTGATAAGTACTGGAAGGATTAAGATTTTTTAATAAAAGTATTTCACAAATCTGTTTAACTTTCTGGCACCAGTTGATTTAAAAAAATATATATTTTCTACCGTAATACCCCTTTAACATATAATGCATCCCGTTACCCCCTATATACAGCATATTATTTCCCAAACAGGGTGCCGCCAGCTGTTGCAAAACTACCCAGCATGCTGGGAGTTGTAGTTTTGCAAAAGCTGGAGGCACCCCGGTTAAAGGAGATGTCTGGTGCGGACTATTCCTATTCCATCCTGCCCGGGCAGCAAAAAAAGAGAAAACAAACTTTCACTTACCTTCCTACGTTCCCCCGGAGCTCCGCTACAGCTGATTCGTCGGCCGGGCTGTCTTCTTCCTACTTCCTTCTTAGCCCGGGACGTCACACAGCGCTTCAGTCTATCATCGGCCACAGCGATGTCCCACCTTGGCCGGTGATAGGCTGAAGTGCTGTGTGATGTACCGGGCTAAAGGAAGTAGGAAGCAGATACCCCGGCCGACTGATCAGCTGTTGCGGAGCTCCGGGGGAACGTAGGAAGGTAAGTGAAAGTTTGTTTTCTTTTTTTTTTTTTTGCAGCCTGGGCAGGATGGAATAGGAAAAGTCCGCACCGGACATCTCCTTTAAGAAACTTTGACAGAGGATAACCTGCTCACTGCCAGGGGTCTGACAGCTGGAACCACCGGCAACCCAGTACACCAGTGCTAGACTAAAGGGATATTCTTTCATAGCTTTTATAGGATCTAGCAAATCGTAATAAGATATAGATTTAGTGATGGATTCAGCCGCAGCCTCTATAGTCCAGGCGGGGAGATCATCAAGTACCTGAGGTCCTGGCTCTCTGTAGTCAGCAGGTGCAGCAGATCCCAGCTCAGTTTCTGCTTCTCGTCGTCATCTCGGTATCGGCTGTAATGTTTGATGTTCTGCAGGATGAGCTGGTCCAGACACTCCAAGGTTTTCTCCTGGATGGTTGACTCTGTATCCAGCACAACCGGGATCAGCCCAGTAAGCCAGGCCTTCTGCACCAACACATTGTGAGCCTGAGCCTGAGGAAGGAAATTCAGGTTTAGCTTAAAGGGTAACTCTCATTAAAACTCATTTTTGCTATTGCACTCCTTATGGTAAATAAAAAAGATTTCTAATATACTTTGTTTAAAAAAAAATTCGTTTTCTATGTTTTATTTGTGCTTAAAAAAGCTCAAGAGCTCATTTTCCCCTTCTTATACACAGACTTAGGACCGAGGTCCAAACACAGGAAGTGTAGCCTGGAGTGCTGAGGGGGGGGGGTCTCCAACCAACAGTATATGGCAGTTAAGTGTGAGGGGAGCCATGATTGGATGAGGCTGGACACACCCTCCTCAGCACTCTAGGCTGCACTTCCTGTGTTTGGACCTCGGTCCTAAGTCTGTGTATGAGATGGGGGCAAATGTGCTCTTGAGCTTTTTTAAGCATAAATAAAACATAGAAAACTTCATTTTTTTTAAACAAAGTATATTAGAAATATGTTTTATTTACCATAAGGAGTGCTATAGCAAAAATTTCTTTTAATGAGAGTTACCCTTTAAGTAATATTGTTTAGCCTGGATACAAATGAAACAACCTTATTAGAATTGTAACACGTCCTACAGACTACTGACTACATTTTCATCGGTGAGGGTCTGAGTGTTCAGATCTTAACCAATTAGAACGAGCCGGGAGAAGTTTTCACACAGCGCATTCCCTCCCGGCTATGTGTCACATGATCGAGACACACTGGCAATGTGAGTTTATGAGCATTGTCTCCATCACGTGACATAGAGCAGGGAGAGGAGCGCATGGCAGCACAGACTTTCTTCCGCCTCTTTCTCTGATCGGTGAAGGTCTGAACACTCAGACCACCGCCGATCAAAACTTTTGACATGTCACTAGGACGTGAAAAGTTTTTCCACATGACAGGTACTATTTAAAAGGGGTACTCCGCTGCTTAGCGTTTGGAAAAAACTGTTCCGAATGCTGGACCTGGGAGCTCGTGACGTCATAGCCTCGCCTCCTCATGATGTAACGCCCCACCCCCTCAATGCAAGTCTATGGAAGGGGGCGTGGCTTCTTCCACGCCCCCTTCCATAGACTTGCACTGAGGGGCGGGGCGTGACACCATGGGGGCGGGGTTATGACGTCATGAGCTCCAGCGTTGCATGAAGCTCGTGCCCACCCACTGCTAAACAAAGCAGGGAAGAGACAGACCCCGTTCTGAAGATTGGTTGGACCCCCCCTAGACCAGACAATTATGCCCTCTTCTGTGGATAGGGGATATGTTTTTAAAGGAAAACTGTCACCAAGTTCACCCACACTAAACCCAAGGCCCCTTCCTCCGGGACCCAAAGCAAGGCTGCGGGCGGGGGATCCACCTTCAGAGCACAAGTGAAAGCCAAAATTACGGAACTTTAGCGGACGACAACTGGGCAGAAAGAAAACCTAAAAAAGTGACCGACCCTGTATGGACTCCTGTTCACTCGCACTATAACCCAGAGTATCGGGTTTAGTGTGGGTGAACGTTGTGACAGTTTTCCTTTAAGGGCTGGAATACCTCTTTAAAGGGTTAATATTAGAGATGAGCGAACTTACAGTAAATTCGAATCGTCACGAACTTCTCGGCTCAGCAGTTGATGACTTTTCCTGCATAAATGAGTTCAGCTTTCAGGTGCTCCGGTGGGCTGGAAAAGGTGGATACAGTCCTAGGAGACTCTTTCCTAGGACTGTATCCACCTTTTCCAGCCCACCGGAGCACCTGAAAGCTGAACTAATTTATGCAGGAAAAGTCATCAACCGCCGAGCCGAGAAGTTCGTGACGAATCGAATTTACTATAAGTTCGCTCATCTCTAGTTAATATTAACTGATTACACAGCGTTTGATATGACTGAAGCATTATATATCTGTATCTCTCTATCTATATCTAGGACTATTATATTAAAGGAGTAGACCAGGATATGAAAACCTATTCCCTATCCTGAAGATAGGGGATAAGTTTCAGATCGAGAGGTCAGACCGCTGGGGTCCCCCCCCCCCCGTGATCTACAGTATGAGGACCCGACAGTATGCGACAAGGGGGCGTGCCTGACCACCCCATGATGTGGCGGGCGGCCGACACCCCCCACAATACATCTCTATTGGAGAGCAGGATCCCTGCCATAGAAATGTATTAAGGGTGAATGCCAGCGGTGGTCGACATGCGCTATTTTGGCAAAGACCCAGGGTCCTTAGGATAGGGGATAAGTTTTCAAATCCAGGAGTACTCCTTTAAGAACATTAACCCCTTCCCGACCTATGACATACCTGTACGTCATGGGTGGCAAGGTGTTCCCGACCCATGACATACAGGTACGTCATGGACATTACTGCCGCTACTCGCGGCACCCCGCAGCGCCCGGAAAGATGGTGGCTATCACTGATAGCCAGCCATCTTACCGTGCGACCACGGGGGGTTTCATCCCCCACCCCCTCCAGCGATCGCTGCTATCAGCTGGTCAAATCTGACTAGCTGATAGCAGCGTTTCGCTATCAGAATACTTAGCAGCGCGGTGTGTGAGTCCCGATCACGGGGATCGGGACACACACCGCTCTGCTAAGTGTCCCTGACCTGTCCCTCGACATCACTTACCCGTCCGAGCGGTGTCCCGAGCGGTCCCGGCGTCCTCCGTGCGGTCCCGACGTCCTCCAGGCGGTCCCGGCTGCGCTGCGTCCCGGAGGTGAGTTTCCGGCAGCAGTGCAGCATCTTCATTGGCAGCAGTGAGATCGCCGTAAAGCGATCTCACTGCTGCCTCTGAGAGTTTCAAAACTGCAACTCCCAGCATGCCCAGACAGCCTTTGGCTTTCTGGGCATGCTGGGAGTTGTAGTTTTGCAACATCTGGAGGCCCACAGTTTGGAGACCACTGTATAATGGTCTCCAATCTGTGCTCTTCCAGATGTTGCAAAACTACAAATCTCAGCATGCTCAGTCTGTCCAGGCATGCTGGGAGTTGTAGTTCTCTAACATCTGGAAGAGCACAGATTGGAGACCATTATACAGTGGTCTCCAAACTGTGGACCTCCAGATGTTGCAAAACTACAACTCCCAGCATGCCCAGACTGCCCAAGCATGCTGGAAGTTGTAGTTCGGCAACATCTGATCCTTCAGATATTGCCGAACTACAACTTCCAGCATGCCTTGGCAGTCTGGGCATGCTGGGAGTTGTAGTTTTGCAACATCTGGAGGCACACTAGTTGGGAAACATTGTCCGTTTCCCACCTCAGTGCCTCCAGCTGTTGCAATTGTTGCAAAACTATAACTCCCAGCATGCACTGACAGACCATGCATGCTGGGAGTTGTAGTTTTGCAACAGCTGGAGGCACACTGGTTTGGAAACACTAAGTTTGGTTGCAAAACACTTGAAAGTTTATTACTTAACTTAGTGTTTCCAAACCAGTGTTCCTCCAGCTGTTGCAAAACTACAACTCCCAGCATGCACGGACAGCCAAAGGGCATGCTCGGAGTTTGCAACAGCTGGATGTTTGCCCCCTCCCCCCCCCCCAATGTGAATGTACAGGGTACACTCACATGGGCGGAGGTTTACAGTGAGTGCTGCAAGTTTGAGATGGCGCAAATTTTGCGCTGCAGCTCAAACTTCCAGCGGCAAACTGGCTGTGAACCTCTGCCCATGTGACTGTACCCTAAAAACACTACACTACACTGACACTAACCTAAAATAAAAAGTAAAAAACACTACATATACACATACCCCTACACAGCCCCCCTCCCCCCAAAAAATGAAAAACGTCTGGTACGCTACTGTTTCCAAAACGGAGCCTCCAGCTGTTGCAAAATAATAACTCCCAGTATTGCCGGACAGCCATTGACTGTCCAGGCATGCTGGGAGTTTTGCAACAGCTGGAGGCACCCTGTTTGGGAATCACTGGCGTAGAATACCCCTATGTCCACCCCTATGCAAATCCCTAATTCAGGCCTCAAATGCGCATGGCGCTCTCTCACTTTGGAGCCCTGTCGTATTTCAGGGCAACAGTTTTGGGACACATATGGGGTATCGCCGTACTCGGGAGAAATTGCCTTACAAATTTTGGGGGGCTTTTTCTTCTTTAACCCCTTATGAAAAGGTGAAGTTGGGGTCTACACCAGCATGTTAGTGTAAAAAAATTAATTTTTTACACTGACATGCTGGTGTTGCCCTATACTTTTCATTTTCACAAGAGGTAAAAGGGAAAAAAGACCCTCTAAATTTGTAACGCAATTTCTCCTGAGTACGGAGATACCCCATATGTGGGTGCAAAGTGCTCTGAGGGCGCACAACAAAGCTCAGAAGGGAGAGTGCACAATGTACATTTGAGGCGATTTGCACAGGGGTGGCTGATTGTTACAGCAGTTCTGACAAACGCAAAACAATAAATATCCATATGTGACCCCATTTTGGAAACTACACCCCTCACGGAATGTAATAAGGAGTGCAGTGAGCATTTACACCCCACTGGTGTATGACAGATTTTTGGAACAGTGGTCTGTGAAAATGAAAAATAAAATTTTTGATTTGCACAGTCCACCGTTTCAAATATCTGTCAAACGCCAGTGGGGTGTAAATACTCACTGCACCCCTTATTACATTCCATGAGGGGTATAGTTTCCAAAATGGGGTCACATGTGGGGGGGTCCACTGTTCTGGCACCATAGGGGCTTCCTAAATGGGACATGCCCCCCAAAAACCCTTTCAGAAAAACTCACTCTCCAAAATCCCATTGTCGCTCCTTCCCTTCTGAGCCCTCTACTGCGCCCACCGAACATTTTACATACGCATATGAGGTATTTCCTTACTCGAGAGAAATTGGGTTAAAAATTTTAGGGTGATTTCTCTCCTTTTACCCCTTGTAAAAATTAAAAAATTGGGTCTACAAGAAAATGCGAGTGTAAAAAATGAAGATTTAGAATTTTCTCCTTCACTTTGCTGCTATTCCTGTGAAACACCTAAAGGGTTAAAACACTTACTGAATGTCATTTTGAATACTTTGGGGGGTGCAGTTTTTATAATGGGGTCATTTATGGGGTATTTCTAATATGAAGATCCTTAAAATCCACTTCCAACCTGAACTGGGCCCTGAAAAATTACGATTTTGAAAATCTTGAGAAAAATTGGAAAATTGCTGCGGAACTTTGAAGCCCTCTGGTGTCCTCCAAAAGTAAAAACTTGTCAATTTTTTAATGCAAACACAAAGTAGACATATTGTATATGTGAATCAATATGTAATTTATTTGGAATATCCATTTTCCTTTCAAGCAGAGACTTTCAAAGTTAGAAAAATGCTAAATTTTCAAAATTTTCATGAAATTTTTAGATTTTTTACCAAGAAAGGATACAAATATCAGTGAAATTTTACCGATAAAATAAAGTAGAATATGTCACGAAAAAACAATCTCGGAATCAGAATGATAAGTAAAAGCATTCCAAAGTTATTAATGTTTAAAGTGACAGTGGCCAGATTTTCAAAAAATGCCCAGGTCATGAAGGTGAAAATGGGCTGGGTCATGAAGGGGTTAAAGGGGTATTCCAGGAAAAAAAACTTTTTTTTATACATCAACTGGTTCCAGAAAGTTAAACAGATTTGTAAATTACTTCTATTAAAAAATCTTAATCCTTTCAGTACTTATGAGCTTCTGAAGTTAAGGTTGTTCTTTTCTGTCTAAGTAATCTCTTATGACACGTGTCTCGGGAAACGCCCAGTTTAGAAGCAAATCCCCCATAGCAAACCTCTTCTAAACTGGGCGTTTCCCGAGACACGTGTCATCAGAGAGCACTTAGAAAGAAAAGAACAACCTTAACTTCAGAAGCTCATAAGTACTGAAAGGATTAAGATTTTTTTTAATAGAAGTAATTTACAAATCTGTTTAACTTTCTGGAGCCAGTTGATATATATAAAAAAAAGTTTTTTCCTGGATAACCCCTTTAAATACTATCACTTGACGGCAATGTATACCCAAGCGGATCCGCCAAAAGAATGAACAGGTTCATTCTTTCGGCAGATTTTGAAATGTGAATTTCCGCAGCGGAATTCTCTGCTGCGGAAATTCCCCAGTGTGCACGGTGCAGCAGAATGCCATTGAAAACAATGGGGGGGGGGGGGGGGGGCTGATGCACCTGAATTTCTGGCCTTACACATTAAACAAGAGATGGAAAAGACTAATTGTACGGAGGAGATGAAAACTCTTGAGTATTCCCAACCTGAAGCAGCTCGGTCAGGGAGGCCAGGGCCTGTTTGCGCACAGACACAGCGGGGTCTCTGCAGCGATCTTGCAGGGTGGAGAGATCCTCAGAGCTGCAAGGGATCAGGTTGTACTTCAGGATGTTCACCAAGACCTGGAAAAAAGACAGAACCAAAGGCGATCAGACGGTATTTGATCCAAGAGACGTGCAGAAGCTGCAGCTGATCAGTGATGACAACCACGGCTTCTCCTCACCTGCAGGGCAGATTTCCTGACATTAGTCTTCTCATCACCAGCTCTGAGCCGCAGCATCACCAACGTATCCCTTCCTGCAAAGAAAAATAAAAGTGTAAAGAACAGTAGTCTCTAAAACTGTGGACCTGCAGCTGTTGCAAAACTACAACTCCCAGCATGCTAGGAGTTGTAGTTTTGCAACAGCTTGGGGTCCACAATTTGGAGACTACTGGTATAGCATTTAGCCCAGTGGTCTCCAAACAGTAGACACCCAGATGATGCAAAACTACAACTCCCAGCATGCCCGGACAGCCGATGGCTGTCCGGGCATGCTGGGAGCTGCAGTTTTGCAACATCTGGAGGTCCGCTGTTTAGAGATCACTGATTTAGTATTTGCCTGTTGCAGTTTAAGCCACGGGATGGAAATCCATATCTCACCATCAGCCCCCATGTGGTCCCCCTCGTCCGTCACTTCAATGGTCCTCAGAGCACCAATAGTCTTGCGGGTGTGATTAGAAGCTGCAGGAGAGAAGATTATAATGCTGATAATGATCAGGTCACATCTGTATACCCAACATGGCACCCACACAACCCTATAATATATCCTGAATATACTGCCCCAAACTATATACACTTATTAAGGACATATAGACATGATATGAGGGAAAGGCAGGACTTCTTCCTATTAGTCAGAGGAGAAAGAAACCTTAAAAAGACACCATGAACCCCAAGTTTTACCACATCAACAATGTAGCAGAACACTAGCAGAACCCCCCTCCATTCCCACCCCTAAGATCAGCGGCCCTGGGGTGACAGATACGATCTCTGTTTAATCATTTAAATAAAATAAAAATTAATACATTTAAATTTATATATATATATATATATATATATATATATATATATATATATATATATATATATATATATATATATATATATATATATAGGGCTGTAGCTAATGATTATTAATAATCGTTTAGTTGTCGATTATTTTATCGATTAATCGGAAAAAATGTCAAAATGCCAAAAAAAAAAAAAAAGGGGTTCAGCTGATTCTACTTGAAAAACTATGTACAATGGCCATATTAAAAGTTTCTAGCATGTGATGTGACCAAACAGCAGCAATTTGGGTTTTTGTTTTTTAACGTTTACGCCGGTTGCTGTTATTATTAATGATCCTGTACAGAAACCAGCGTAAATTTGATACTGCCGCATGGTAACTGTATGAACTATTAAAAAAAATTTTAACGATTCTCTAATATTTTAATAGTTCAGACACTGTCCTCTGTCGGGGGCTGCAGCTCAGTTCTCCCGAGTCCCGTCCGCATCATGTAGTCCTATGGAGGAGCATGTGACACAACGTCACTCTGCTTCCTCCGTAACGTTACGCCGGGCGCAGGGGAGGAGTGGAGTGACGTGTATGTCACATGCTCCTCCATAGGACTACATGATGTGGACGCGGTGCGGCAGCCCCAACAGAGGACAGCTGTAAGTGAGCTGTCTACAAGGGTGGGAAACAGAGGTGGGCCCCATGTCAGATGAGCAGTGGGCACACATTGTATCTATGACCCCGCGGTTGGCTGTATCTGAGGCTCACAGGGTGTCCCAAATTTTCTTACTACATCGAGTGTATCGCACTCCTGCTTTCCTTAACATAATTGGACTGCGACCTGATTCTTGCTGCCCTCGCTGTTCTCTACCTGACGCTCATCTGCTCCATAGGTTATTGGACTGTCCAAGTCTCGCTCTGTTTTGGCGGGAGGTGGGTCAGCTAATTAGGCGGGTGTATGGCAGTTCATTTAATTTATCTGTCCTGACGTGTATACTGGGGTGCTTGGAGGGGTTAGATAGGGACAGTGGTCTATACGTTGGTATTAGCAGGATTCTTTACCAAACCCGCAAGTTGATAGCACAGCATGGGTTGTGACCTCTACCGCTCACTATTTCAGAATTGACTGTTTAATTAAATCCCACTATTAGACTAGAAAAAGGGGTCTACATAAAGAGGAAAGCGGAGCGTAAATTTGAGGCGATTTGGGGCCCTTGGTTAGACACTCCGGGGTTGCCGTCTGCATAGAAGTCCTATGGAGGTGCTTTTAGAGGGGGCGAGGGGTCCTCGCCGTTGATGTGCCTATGTCTTCTTGACCATTTCTATAGATGTTATGCTTTTTTATTGATTTCCTGGTTGACCTGGTATATCTATGTTGTCTGCGTCTGCTACACTGTCCGCCCTTCTGTGTTGCATTACACCCTGAGTTTCACCCTGAGATGCATGGTGTTTTTTGAGACTACTCTATGGGGGAGATTTATCAAAACCTGTGCAGAGGAAGAGTGGTGCAGTTGCCCATAGCAACCAATCAGATTGCTTCTTTCATTTTCCACAGGCCTCTAAAGAGGCCTGTGGAAAATGAAAGAAGCAATCTGATTGGTTGCTATGGGCAACTGCACCACTCTTCCTCTGCACAGGTTTTGATAAATCTCCCCCTATGTTCTTCTTTTTTCCTTACTATAGGAGAGAGGACACTGGGATTGGGGGGAGGGGGTGGGTATTGGCCTTTTTTGTGGGTGGGTGGGAAGGGGGGAATTTGGGGATGTTGGTCTGTATTGTTTATTTTTCTTGTATGAAAAAATTGTTTAATAAAAAATTTCTGAGTAAAAAAAAAAAAAAAAACAAGGGTGGGGGGCTGCGGTCTAAAGGGAGGCGCTGCTGCCGCTGCCTCTGCTGCCTTGCTCCTAGCGCCCCGCCGGGACATGTCTATTTTCTGCTGATCATCTCTGTACCCGATGGAGATGAGCAGCAGAGAATATACATGTCCCGGCGCTGCGCTGATTGCACTAGGAGCGGGGCAGCGGCGCGAACATGCGGCGGTGAATGAACGAATGAATGTAGCCTATATGCGGGACATGTCGGCTTCATTCATTCATTGCCGCCACACGACGAATCGGGCATTATTCGATAACGGGATTCATTTTAATCGATTAATCGTTGCAGCCCTAATATATATTTTATATAAATCACATATGCATACATACATATATTTATTAATCACACACACTTTTTTTTCCATAATAATAATATCAGAAATAATAATACGCCGGCCCCTCTTCATCCTGCTCTACTCCAGAAGTGAGACCCCGACACGCAAGGAAATACAGGAGCCATGTCAAAGAAACCGTAAATTACCTTCTGTGCCGTTCACCATACTCTCAGCCGTGACCGTGGTTCCAGAAATTGTGCGGCAAGTGCCTGAAAGTGTAAAGAAGACAAAAAAAAAAATGTAACTGAAGGAAGCATGACGAAACACTGAGAACTGCACAAAACCCACAGTCTAAAAAGCATATGGTGACTTCATGTCTGTATGAAATGTAACATTTATACAGACACTCAACCAGCAGAATAGTGAGTACAGCTCTGGAGTATAATACAGGATATAACTCAGGATCAGTACAGGATAAGTAATGTAATGTATGTACACAGTGACCTCACCAGCAGAATAGTGAGTACAGCTCTGGGGTATAATACAGGATATAACTCAGGATCAGTACAGGATAAGTAATGTAATGTATGTACACAGTGACTGCACCAGCAGAATAGTGAGTACAGCTCTGGAGTATAATACAGGATATAACTCAGGATCAGTACAGGATAAGTAATGTAATGTATGTACACAGTGACCTCACCAGCAGAATAGTGAGTACAGCTCTGGAGTATAATACAGGATATAACTCAGGATCAGTACGGGATAAGTAATGTAATGTATGTACACAGTGACTGCACCAGCAGAATAGTGAGTACAGCTCTGGAGTATAATACAGGATATAACTCAGGATCAGTACAGGATAAGTAATGTAATGTATGTACACAGTGACCTCACCAGCAGAATAGTGGGTACAGCTCTGGAGTATAATACAGGATATAACTCAGGATCAGTACAGGATAAGTAATGTAATGTATGTACACAGTGACCTCACCAGCAGAATAGTGAGTACAGCTCTGGGGTATAATACAGGATATAACTCAGGATCAGTACAGGATAAGTAATGTAATGTATGTACACAGTGACCTCACCAGCAGAATAGTGAGTACAGCTCTGGAGTATAATACAGGATATAACTCAGGATCAGTACAGGATAAGTAATGTAATGTATGTACACAGTGACCTCACCAGCAGAATAGTGAGTACAGCTCTGGGGTATAATACAGGATATAACTCAGGATCAGTACAGGATAAGTAATGTAATGTATGTACACAGTGACCTCACCAGCAGAATAGTGAGTACAGCTCTGGAGTATAATACAGGATATAACTCAGGATAAGTAATGTAATGTATGTACACAGTGTCCTCACCAGCAGAATAGCGAGTACAGCTCTGGAGTATAATAGAGGATATAACTCAGGATCAGTACAGGATAAGTAATGTAATGTATGTATACAGTGACCTCACCAGCAGAATAGTGAGTACAGCTCTGGAGTATAATACAGGATATAACTCAGTAATAACTAAGTAATATATTTAATAGATGTATATAAACCCTGTGACAGAGGAAGGGAAAAAAAAGGACTTGGCATTGTAACCACCGCCCTATAAACCACAGAAGCTCCAGGGGAGACATTAGTAGTTGTCAGGGTCTGGTTGTACTTACTGCCCTGTAGAAGCTCAGTGACTCCTTCAGATGCTGCGTTCTTCTCTAGACATTGCGCCAGGCACGACAGCGCTTTACTACGCACAGTTGGAGCCTTGTCGGAGCAGCGGCTGAACACCATGGCCTGCAGCAGGAACTTGTGCTGTAGAAATTTTATCTTTTCTAGTGGAAACGAAGCATCAGCCGTCCTCTCCGGCAGCTCCAGCAGAGCAACAGCGACATCCAGGGCGAACACTCTGTATGAGATCTATGGAAAAGCTTAGCCATTACATGAGATACTATGCGACACACTTCGTTCTTTAGTTTCTTTCCATTTTCAAGATCACTAATTGTTGTCATTGAATTTAAACATATTTTTGTTTACACCCACAGGCTGAAAACCTAAACAAATTTAGGCTTTGTTCATACTACTGTCCTCCAGCTATTGCAAAACAACAACTCCCAGCATGCCCGGACAGCCGAAGGCTGCAGGGAGTTGTAGTTTTGCAACAGCTGGGGGCACACTAGTTGGGAAAGACTGGCTTTTTAGTCATTTTTTACATCTGAAGGATTGCTACAATTGTGTCCAGTCTACACAAGCCCATGGGAGGTAAACTGCTTGGACGCAAGACTAAGGCTACTCTCACACTACCGTTGTCACACCGTAGCGTGACAGCAATCAGGGAGAATAACATGAGAAAAAATTATGCTTGCACTGTCTTTTTCTCCCGCTGAAAAACAGAGGTGGCCGACGGACCCCACTGACTATAATAGGGTCCATCTGGACCCGTTGCGTCCCGTCAAAATGAGAGCGGTTAAAAAAAATAAAAAATAAACAAAAAAAATACAATAAATTGACAGCTGTTCTTGACGGGGCACAATGGCAGAGTGAAAATAACCTTATATATTGTAACACTCAGGGGGAAAAAAAATTATATACGAGTATAAACAATAAAACACACACACTAAAATTTTTTTATATATATATATATATATATATATATATATATATATATATATATATATATTTATATATTTATATATACATATATATACACACACACACACACACGGGATGAGTATTTAACTCAGGGAGAGTTCACCACTCCTGGTGTGACGGAGCTTTCAAGGGCCACTAAGCACTCCGCAGGCATTCTGGGTAGGGGAATATGCAAATCAGCTCATTACATCACCTTTTCAGGCGATGTTCCCTGGTATCAGCTTAGATCCAGTTACGGAATATAAAAAGCTAATCGGGATTAATGCCAAGCCAGAACTCTCTCTCTCCAGAAGGAAAGAGCACCCCCTTTCCTTCTGGAGAGAGTTCTGGCTTGGCATTAATCCCGATTAGCTTTTTATATTCCGTAACTGGAGCTAAGCTGATACCAGGGAACATCGCCTGAAAAGGTGATGTAATGAGCTGATTTGTGTGTGTGTATATAATGTGTATATAATATATATATAATATATATATATATATATATATATATATATATATATATATCTCTATCTATCTATCTATCTATCTATCTATCTATCTATCTATATCTATCTATCTATATCTATCTATATCTATCTATCTCTATCTATATCTATCTATCTATATCTATCTATCTATCTATCTATCTATCTATCTATCTATCTATCTATCTATCTATCTATCTCTATCTCTATCTCTATCTCTATCTCTATCTCTATCTCTATCTCTATCTCTATATATATATATATATATATATATATATATATAGATGCAAATTAAAAAATGTTGCAGTATCAAGTCCAAAGCAAATCTAAGCTCACAAGCAGAAGACACAGGTTACATCTTGGCCTATCTTAGTGTGAATTCTCCAGATCTATTGTATTAACCCCTGCATATTTGTGAGATGTAACCTGTGTCTTCTGCTTGTGAGCTTAGATTTGCTTTGGACTTGATAAAAGGGAGGAATCCCGAAAGCTTCTCTACAAAATTCTGTTAGTCCAATAAAAAAGGTATTACAAGATACTCCAACATTGTTTGATTAGCATCTGCATCACTGGACTAATACGGCTAATGTGGTTTTTCAACAACTAAACTTTATCAACAAATGTGCAGAACATGTGGACAGTTGAGGCGAGCACACAGCGGCAGTAAATGTTACCTTTGCATTTCGGGAGTATTTGTACAGCCAGTCGATGAAGGTGGCATATTCTGGGCTTGGAAGCTTTTCTAATAATTTCACAAGAGCTTGGGCGGCAGACGCCCTATAGTCAGACTTATCTGGAAACTGTTAAAAAGAGAGAAACAAGCATAAAAGACGAGCTGTGAATGAGAGTAACAATTTCTGAATTACCAGGACGTCATGACAGATCGCATAAGGAACCTGTGGGTTTTTAAATATTGCAAAACTACAACCCCCAGCATGCCCGGACAGCCTACAGCTGTTGGTGTAGTAGGTTTTCAACTGCCCTAGGTGATACACCATGGATTACCTTGGCACATATGTGCTGCAACAGGATCAGGAGAACAGGGAATGACGCCTCCTTCAACTTATCCACCAGGAAACTGCGAGGAGATCAAACAAAAAAGTCATAAGACGAACATTGTACAAGGACACTGCTCAGACAGCGACATCTAGTGGGCGGTAAGCAAACTGCACATAAAAGTCGAACCAGCTATATCCCAGTACAATGTGAGGCTGGTGTCACACAGCATTTGTTGTTTTGTTTTTATAATGACTTTTTTGCCTCTAAAATTATAACGAAGTCACAAGAGAAATACAAAAACTCACTACAACATGCTTTTTGGTTTCACTTCACATTTAGTGCATTTTTTGGGTCTTTTGTTTTGTACAAAAACAAGCAATTATTTTTTCAAGTAATAAAAGCTTAGAAGAGGTGCGAGCATCCAGCAGCCTAGCAGGATTACTGTATTTCGTAGCAGAAATTGGCGTAAATTGTAGCCGAAGGCCATGCCAGCTCTTATGTGTTGTGGATTTCTATTTGATGGCTACAGATGAGATAAATTTATAAAAGAATCGGGGTTATGCAGGATTAGAAAAATATTGCCGATTTCTTTAAGAAACAGCGCCACACATGTCTACAGGTTGTGTGTGGATTTGCAGCTCAGTTCCATTAAAGTGAATGGAGCCAGGTTGTAATACCTCACACAAGCTGAGGACAGGGGAGGTGCTGTTTGCGGAAATTTGCTTTTTTTTTTATTTTATTTTTTTATTCTTGGATAACCCTTTTAACTACATTGATTTTTCACCAAAAACAAAATATAAAATGCCCATCTTCTGTAAACACGCCATCATGATTTTATTTTATTTTTTTAAAGTTCATGATCCCAACCTGACAAACTGAACCGCCTGGTCCCTGGCGCCTGTGACTGGAGCGGTGATCGCGAGCATGGCGGAGTTTGATCCTTCACCTCCTTTTACCATCAGAATGACGCTCAGTAGGCGCTGGAATAGACGCCGCAGGGTCTAAAATAAATAGATAAATAAAGATTTAGAAGGGAAGCTAAACATTTCTGCAAGATTGTAAATTCCAGAGAAACTTTGTTGAGAAGACCACACAAAACTGCATTGGGAAGAGGTCTAGGAGGTGCATTGTTTGTGTTTTTTTAACCCTTTAAAAAGGACAGTCCATTTTGGCCATGAGGACAAAGCTAATTTTGAGTTTTAGTTTTTTCCTCCTCGCTTTTTAAGAGCCATAACCCATCCATAGAACAATGTGAAGGCTTGTTAGCTTTTTTTTTTTTTGCGGGAACAATTGTACAGTGATCCCTCAACTTACATTGGCCTCAACATACAATAGTTTCAACATACAATGGTCTTTTCTGGATCATTGTAACTTGAAACCAGACTCAACATACAATGTTACGGACAGTCCAGATCTGTAAAACGTGTCAATGGCCGGAAGAACTGACCTATCAGAATGGGCAATTTACTGGTAAAACCCCTGTATTACTGAAGTGCATGCACTGACTGGTGTCTGGTAGCGCCCCCTACAGTACAGGGAGGTATTACATGTTCTGTACTACTCTTTACCTGTACCAGGGTTAGCTGCTCCTTTGGACACCAGGTGAGGGCGGCTCCATGTTACTTTTTTAGGACATTGTGTATTCTGTACAGAACCCTGAAGAAGCTCCTGTCCTCTACATAGACCAGCATTTCCCAACCAAGGTGCCTCCAGCCTGTTGCAAAACTACAACTCTCAGCATGCCCGGACAGCCTTTGGCTGGTCCGGGGCATGCTGGGAGTTATAGTTTTGCAACAGCTGGAGGCACCCTGGTTGGGAAACACTGACATAGACAGTGATTACAGCTCCCAGCAGATCTTTCTTACCTTTAATATGTACGATTTTGCTTTATCTCTATTAGTTATCTATTTCTTTTTCTTTAATCCTCACTTTTTCCTATTTTTGGATGACATTTTGGTGGCTCAGAACCAATTCCCAGGTTTCCATAGAGTTTCTGGTCTCAACATACAATGGTTTCAACATACAATGGTCGTCCTGGAACCAATTAATATTGTAACTTGAGGGACCACTGTACTTTATAATGAGAACTTTCATGTTACCATAAAATGTATGTCAAAATGAAGGTATTACATATTTGTGGGAGAAAGATGGAATTATGTTTTACCGATAATTCGGTTTTCCCATAACCATCACAACAGCACCACATGAGATTCTCCCCAATGATCCAATAGGAACAGGAAGCACAAAGAGGTTAAAAAGGTCCCTCCCCAGACAACTTACCCAAAAAAGCCAAAAAATTATACTACTAAATACTAATCATTAAACATAGTACTTTTTTAGGGGAGGGATTACAGGGTGCTGTTGTGATGATTCAGGAAAACCGAATTATCGATTCTTGCGACAAGCTCACATTAAGTTTATAGGGGGAGATTTATCAAAACCTGTCCAGAGGAAACATTGCCCCAGTTGCCCATAGCAACCAATCAGATCTCTTCTTTCATTTTGCAGAGGCCTTGTTAAAAATGACAGTAGGGATCTGATTGGTTGCTATGGGCAACTCAGAAACTTGACTGGACAGATTTTGATAAATCTCCCCCAAAATGTTTAAAAAGAGGTGTGAGGAGTAGCCCAGGTTGCTGCTCTGCAAATTCTGTTCTAAATGAGGCAGAAGACCGACAAAGCTCTAGGGCAGTGGTTCCTAACCTTATTGGAGGTCCTGAACCCCACCTGTGTCATATGCGCATTCACCGAACCCCTTCTTAATTGGAAAAATAAAATATGATTTTTTCAAAATCAAAACATAGGAGGTATATATTAGGTATATATTTATACATAGGTGCACAAAATGAACAAAGCCATTAAGAACAGAGAACAAAACCATGAAAATATGATTTTCACCACAAAAACAAATGAATATTTACTGCAAATCAGTCTAGTGACTTCTGCTGTTGTCTTTCAGAGACCAGAACAGAAATGTGCCATTCTCATGTCATTTTTGCAACAATGGCAGTGCCCCCCCCCCCCCCACATTAGGCAGGCAGTGTCCCCCCCTCCCACATTAGGCAGGCAGTGTCCCCCCCCTCCCACATTAGGCAGACAGTGTTCCCCCCCCACATTAGGCAGGCAGTGTCCCCCCCCCACATTAGGCAGGCAGTGTCCCCCCCCCCTTCCCACATTAGGCAGGCAGTGTCCCCCCCCCCCACATTAGGCAGGCAGTGTCCCCCCCCCCCCACATTAGGCAGGCAGTGTCCCCCCCCCCCACATTAGGCAGGCAGTGTTCCCCCCCCCCCCACATTAGGCAGGCAGTGTTCCCCCCCCCCACACACATTAGGCAGGCAGTGTTCCCCCCCCCCCCACGACATTAGGCAGGCAGTGTTCCCCCCCCCCACACATTAGGCAGGCAGTGTTCTCCCCCCCCCCACATTAGGCAGGCAGTGTTCTCTCCCCCCCCCCCCACATTAGGCAGGCAGTGTTCTCCCCCCCCCCCCACATTAGGCAGGCAGTGTTCTCCCCCCCCCCCCCCCACATTAGGCAGGCAGTGTTCTCCCCCCCCCCACATTAGGCAGGCAGTGTTCTCCCCCCCCCCCACATTAGGCAGGCAGTGTTCCCCCCCCCCCACATTAGGCAGGCAGTGTCCCCCCCCCCCACATTAGGCAGGCAGTGTCCCCCCCCCCCACATTAGGCAGGCAGTGCCCCCCCCCCCCCCACATTAGGCAGGCAGTGTCCCCCCCCCCACATTAGGCAGGCAGTGTTCCCCCCCCCCACATTAGGCAGGCAGTGTTCCCCCCCCCCCCACATTAGGCAGGCAGTGTTCCCCCCCCCCCCACATTAGGCAGGCAGTGTTCCCCCCCCCCCCCCCACATTAGGCAGGCAGTGTTCCCCCCCCCCCCACATTAGGCAGGCAGTGTTCCCCCCCCCCACATTAGGCAGGCAGTGTCCCCCCCCCCCACATTAGGCAGGCAGTGTCCCCCCCCCCCCACATTAGGCAGGCAGTGTTCCCCCCCCCCCACATTAGGCAGGCAGTGTTCCCCCCCCCCCCACATTAGGCAGGCAGTGTTCCCCCCCCCCCCACATTAGGCAGGCAGTGTTCCCCCCCCCCCCCCACATTAGGCAGGCAGTGTTCCCCCCCCCCCCACATTAGGCAGGCAGTGTTCCCCCCCCCCCACATTAGGCAGGCAGTGTTCCCCCCCCCCCCCCACATTAGGCAGTGTTCCCCCCCCCCCACATTAGGCAGGCAGTGTCCCCCCCACAATTAGGCAGGCAGTGTCCCCCCCCCACATTAGGCAGGCAGTGTCCCCCCCCCCATTAGGCAGGCAGTGTTTCCCCCCCCCCCACATTAGGCAGGCAGTGTTCCCCCCCCCCCACATTAGGCAGGCAGTGTTCCCCCCCCCCCACATTAGGCAGGCAGTGTTCCCCCCCCCCCCCCCCCACATTAGGCAGGCAGTGTTCCCCCCCCCCCCCACATTAGGCAGGCAGTGTTCCCCCCCCCCCCCACATTAGGCAGGCAGTGTTCCCCCCCCCCACATTAGGCAGGCAGTGTCCCCCCCCCCACATTAGGCAGGCAGTGTTCCCCCCCCCCCCCACATTAGGCAGTGTTCCCCCCCCCCACATTAGGCAGGCAGTGTCCCCCCCCCCCCACATTAGGCAGGCAGTGTCCCCCCCCCCCACATTAGGCAGGCAGTGTCCCCCCCCCCCCACATTAGGCAGGCAGTGTCCCCCCCCCCACATTAGGCAGGCAGTGTCCCCCCCCCCACATTAGGCAGGCAGTGTCCCCCCCCCACATTAGGCAGACAGTGTCCCCCCCCCCCACATTAGGCAGACAGTGTCCCCCCACCCACATTAGGCAGGCAGTGTTCCCCCCCCACATTAGGCAGACAGTGTCCCCCCCCCCCCCCACATTAGGCAGACAGTGTCCCCCCCCCACATTAGGCAGACAGTGTTCCCCCCCCCACATTAGGCAGACAGTGTCCCCCCCCCACATTAGGCAGACAGTGTCCCCCCCCCCACATTAAGCAGGCAGTGTTCCCCCCCACATTAAGCAGGCAGTGTTCCCCCCCACATTAGGCAGACAGTGTTCCCCCCCACATTAGGCAGACAGTGTTCCCCCCCACATTAGGCAGACAGTGTTCTCCCCCACATTATGTAGGCCAGTGGTCTTCAACCTGTGGACCTCCAGAAAATGCAAAACTACAACTCCCAGCATGCCCGGACAGCCGTTGGCTGTCCAGGCATGCTGGGAGTTGTAGTTTTGCAACATCTGGGAGGTCCACAGGTTGAAGACCACTGATGTAGGCAGTGTTCCCCCACAGACACAGCCTCCAGCCATATACAGTGTATGCCTGTGTACTGCCCACTTCAGTGCTCCGACCACCGCTCCGGCTATAGCAGTAGGTCTCGGGAGCGGTGGTCAGAGCACCAAAGATGGCGTGCCGCTGGTCACTTACCAAGCTGGCCAGCGCGCAACTTCCTCCTTCTCAATCCTCCGGTCCTCGGCGCCTTCGCTTCCATGGGCGCACGCACGGTCAGTGACGTCCCGGCGTGCGCTATGTCCCGGCAGCCCTGCGTTTTTAAACTTAACGTGGGGCCACAGGGAGTTAATAGTGATGGGGGGGAATTGCCCCGTTGCTACAGGACGGACAAACACCGGCTCTGCTCGGGGCCCCAAGCAATTGTTTGGTTTGCCTGTCCTGTTGCAACCTCCCCCGCCAAACCCCAGGGACTGACTCACCGAACCCCAGGATAAGAACCACTGCTCTAGTAGAATGAGGTTTAAGGTGTTCCGGAAGTTGCTTCCCTGATCTTTTATAGGCCTCCGAAATGGACTTCATCCATCTAGCAATAGAAGCTTTCTTCCCCTTGTTAGGACCTTGGAACTGAACTAATAGACTCGAATCCTTTCTCCAATCTTTAGTTTGTTGAAGGTAACGTGATATAGTACTTCTCACATCCAAACAATGAAAAACTTCTTCTTTGATGTTTTTCGGTGGGTTACAAAATGTTGGCAAAACAAATGTCTTGTGACCTATGAAAGTTCGAAACTACCTTAGGTAGAAATGTTGGTTTTAATTTCAGAATTATCCTGTCTTCTAAAATAGTTAAAAGGGGTACGCCGCTGCTCAGTGTTTGGAACTAACTGTTCAGAACGCTGGAGCCGGGAGATCGTGATGTCATAGCCCCGCCCCCTCATGATGTCACACCCCGCCCCCTGGGATAAAAGGGTGATTTAAAAGGAAAACGGTCATTTGTTCACCCACACTATACCCAATACACTGGGTTATATTGTGGGTGAACAGGAGACCGATGAGGGGTTAATGGGTTAAGCACGTACCTGCACTTCGGAGACCTGCCCCTCCGAAGATCTTCTTCCATCTTCAGTGAATTGCGCACTGGAGGAGGGTCCGCCAGCTCAATTTGAATACTCATTGTTGCGGGTCACGTGAGCGCTCAGTCGGTCCAGCGCACACATGGTTTGCAACAATGAATATTTATATTGAGCTGGCGGACCCTCCTCCAGTGCGCAATTCACCGAAGTTGGATGCCGATTTTGGGAGGGACAGATCTCCGGAGTGCAGGTATGTATTAAACCCATTAACCCCTCATTGGTCTTCTGTTCACCCACACTATTCACCCAGTGTATTGAGTTTAGTGTGGGTGATCAGATGACAGTTTTTCTTTAAGTTTTACTAGAGGAGGGGCTTTTTATATTAAAAAAATAAATAATAAACAACACAGTGTTTTATTACTTTATTTGCCAGGGGACTATTATTTAATATTTATTTAACAGGGGATTATTATATGCAATCACTAGATTGCATTTATGGAGCAAGGCTATGCTGTAACATAGTACAGTGATCCCTCAACATATGATGGTAATCCGTTCCAAATGGTCCATCGTTTGTTGAAACCATCGTATGTTGAGGGATCCGTGCAATGTGAAGTATAGGACAGTGGTCGACAACCTGCGGACCTCCAGATGTTGTAAAACTACAACACCTAGCATGCCCGGACAGCCAACGGCTGTCCGGGCATGCTGGGAGTTGTAGTTTTGCAACATCTGGAGGTCCGCAGGTTGAAGACCACTGGTATTGGAGGTTATACTCACCTGTCCCCGCCGCTCCGGACCGTCACCGCTGCCCTGGATGTCGCCTTCCATCTCTGTCACCGTGTCCCCGACGCTCCGGCAAGGCCTCTGCTTCCCCGGCATCCTCGCTCTCCGTCGCGGCCATCACGTCGTTACGCACGCCGCTCCTATTGGATGACCGGACGGCATGTGCAGTGACGACGACGGAGAGCGCCGATGATGCAGAGGATCCCGAAGAGGACACGCCGGAGCCCCGAGGACAGGTAAGTGATAGTCAGCAGACCACACGGGGCATCGTAAACGGCTATCCGGTGGCAGCTGAAGCAGTCTGCGCTGCCGGATAGCCGTTTATGCGATGGCTCTGACATACAAAAGCATTGTATGTTGATGCTGCCTTCAACATGCAATGGCCTCTGAGAGTGATCATATGTTGAAATGATCGTATGTCGGGCCATCGTAGGTCGGGGGGTCACTGTATTGCTCAGTTTGATAGGTGATCTGCTGGTAGTCTGCTGAGTCAGACAAACAGCAGATCGCCATGGGACCAGCACAAGCTGCAAGAGGAGGACGGCGGCTGCTGGGGAACACATGTTGCCGGGGTTGCCGATAGCAAGGTAAAAGAAGCCGCTCCAGTCAGAAACTTCTTAAATGCAGCGATTATGGCATTTAAGAGGTTATTGACGGACAATGTGATCGCTAATGACGGTTATTTACCATGAGAGGTGGCTGCTGATAGCAGTTGTCATTCACTGTCTATGGAGAGAGTACAGCTCCTGCACTTGCTTCATAGACTCACTGTACAATGCGACATACATGTATGTCACTGTGCACTAAGGAACAGGCAGCAGCGACGTATATGTACGTCACATGTCCTTTAGGGGTTATAGAGTATGGCCACAATACATAATAAATGATGGAATGAAAATCAGTCACATGAGATCTGGTGTGAATAAGGTGATGGTCTTCTCAAAGAAGTGGTCTTCTGGTTTCACTATTTAAAAGTGAGGTCACCAGAGCTTATACTAACGCCTTAAAAGGGGTACTCCGGTGGAAAACTTTTATTTTTATTTTAAAATCACCTGGTGCCAGAAAGTTAAACAGATTTGTAAATTACTTCTATTAAAAAAATCATTAGCTGCTGAATACTACAGAGGAATTTTTTTTTTTCTTTTTGGAACACAGAGCTCTCTGCTGACATTTAGGAACTGTCCAGAGCAGTATATGTTTGCTTTGGGGATTTTCTTTTACTCTTGGCAGTTCTTAAAAGGGACAGAGATGTCAGCAGAGAGCTCTGTGTTCCAGAAAGAAATTAATTTCCTCTGTAGTATTCAGCAGCTAATAAGTACTGGAAGGATTAAGATTATTTAACAGACGTAATTTACAAATCTGTTTAATTTTTTCCACCGGAGTACCCCTTTAAGGCCCTTGATGTCCAAACCGGCAGCCCTCCAGCTGTTGCAAAATTACAACTCTCAGCATGCCCAGGCAGCCAACTGCAATAACTAGAGGGTCGCATCACCTAGGGTTCATTCTAATTTTCTGCAGTTATTACGTTGCAGGACCATCAAATCTCTGTATATTGCAAAAGGCGAGCCGCCTTGCAAATCTGCGAGGCCGAGGCTCTATTCTGGAGAGCCCAGGATGCCCCAACAGAACGGGTAGAATGAGCCACAACCCTGAAAGGAGGAATCTTCCCCTTGCAGCGATAGGCTTCCGAAATGGCGGACAGAATCCACCTGGAAATGATGGCCTTGGAAGCAGGTTGTCCCTTGCGACGACCTTCCGTAAGTATGAAAAAGGAATCACACTGACGAAACGAAGAAGTGATGGAGAGATAAGACTGAACAGCCCGAACTACATCCAGCTTGTGTAGTAAGCGCTCCTTAGGATGAGAAGGAGCAGGACAAAAAGGACGGGAGGACAATGTCCTCATTGAGGTGAAAGGCCGAGACCACCTTAGGCAAAAAGGAAGGATCTGGCCGGAAAACAACCTTGTCCTGGTGGATCACCAGAAACAGAGAACGGCAGGAAAGAGCTGCCAATTCAGACACCCTCCGGATGGAGGTGATAGCAACAAGAATCGCCACTTTCCAAGAAAGGAGGTGGAGAGACACCTCTCTGAGGGGCTCAAAGGGTGCACCCTGGAGGGCACTCAGAACCAAATTCAAGTCCCAAGGAGGAGAGGGTGACCGATAAGGAGGAACAGCGTGCGCCACTCCGGACATGAGGATTAGAAGCCAGAGGCCACTGGAAAAGAACAGCAAGGGCCGAAACCTGACCTTTAAGGGAACTGAGAGACAACCCCAGTTCCAAACCAGACTGCAAAAAGGAGAGAAGACGGGGAACCGAGAAGGTTACAGGGGATAAGTCCTGAGCTTCACACCAACGAAAATAAGACCTCAAAGTACAGTGGTAAATCCGTGCGGAGGAGGGCTTACGAGCCTTGAGCATGGTGTGAGTGACTTGGGAAGAGAACCCGCGGGCCCTCAAAACCGCGGTCTCAACCGCCACGCCGTCAAATGCAGTGACTGTAAATTGGGGTGGCAAAGAGGACCCTGAGAGAGCAGGTCCGGACGGAGCAGAAGGCGCAGTGGAGTGTCGTCCAGGAGCCTGACTACGTCGGCGTACCCCGACCTTCGGGCCAATCTGGAGCTACCAAAATGGCAGGGACGTCCTCTGCCTTGAGCTTCCGCAGCACCCTGGGAAGGAGCGGAAGAGGAGGGAACAGATAGGGTAGGGCAAACCCCGCCCAAGGAATCACTAGCGCGTCCACGGCCAGAGCCTGAGGGTCCCGGGAGTTGGACACAAACGGAAGGAGCCAATAGGAAGAGAGGGGCGTGCCTGAAGCAAGGCACTAAGTAACTGACCCCTTCCTACTGAAAACCGCGCCCTTGTCTCTGATTGGAGGCTGCTTCGCGCCTCTGAGCGCTCCCAGTCCTGTGGGCGGAGCTACAGACCGGCCGAAGAGAACTGTCATGGCGCTCGCTCCTTGTCCCGAGCGCACCCGTCGGCCGCTTGTGCGCTCGGGGGAATAGAGCGGACAGCCAAACGCCGGCAGAGACTGCCGGAGAAAAGAAGTAAGCCGGCGCAGAAGCGCCCGGCTCATAGCAGCGCCGCGGCTGTCAGCCGCGTATAAGGCGCTGCTGGCAAAGTGAAAGTAAGCTGGCGCTGAGAGCGCCCGGCCCGGGACAGCGCAGCGGCTGACAGCCGCATATAAGGCGCTGTGTACGAAGTAACACCTAGCACACACACACACAAGTGAAGTGCCGGGAATAAGGCGCTGTTGGATGTAGTCGCACCAAGCACACACACACACACACACACACACACACACACACAAGTCCGTACCTATGGAGAAAAAAGGGGGAAAGTACTTACCTCAGTCAGAAGAACTTACCTAATGGAGTCTTCAGTGAAGTCTTCAGTCAGCTTTAGTTACCTGCATCACGCCTGGCTGCTATGCGCGAGCGAGGCGAGCAGGGAAAAAGGGGGGACCCGGACCCATGAGGTACCAACCCAAGCACTGACCGTTGGCGAGGGGGGGGGGGGGGGTGAACAGCGCATATACGCAATGTCTGTGCCCCCTTACTCGCAATGGGGAAACTGGGAACCGCAGTCCCTGAGTCCCCACCTGAAAACAGAAAAGAAAAGGAATAAAAAACTAACACGTCCCTAACTAGGAAAACAAAAAAATCAGAAGACCTGGTCTGGAGCAAATCAGACAATGTCCACCTCCTTCAGACACTAAGCTTAAACTGACTAGCTCAGAGGCTGAAGGCGGATGTATCCTGCTGGGATCACCATAGTGTCACCTCCTAGAGACAGCAAGATACACCCACTGTGTGTCCCCCAATGGAGCCGATAGAGAAAAAAAAAAATTTATATATATTATATATTTTTTTTTATAATATAAAATAAAAAAAATATAAAAAAATATGATTATTATAAAAATAAAAAAAATCACTGTGTAACTGCCTATTCTGGGTAAGAATATTGGGATAAAACGAAAAGTTTCAGTACCTGATTACCCTCTCCATGTATGGGCAGACACAGTAACCACAAGCCGTGGTATGCCAGCTGTGGCACATAATTCATCCGGTTAATTGGCCTGCAAATATAAAAAGATGTCAAAATACCTACAAGGTACAAGCACAGCTCAAATAGTATACGTAAAAGCAAAAAAAAAGTCATATGTAACATAGGTAACAATAAAATCACAAGAGGTGCCATTAAAGGGGTTTTCTCACCAACAATACTTACAATAGGGAGTTTCATTTTGTAAGGCAAAAAATAAAATGTAAACTTTTTGCAGACTTTGCTTACGCCCCGAGTCTCCGTGACGTAAAAGATATATATGCCAAAAATTCAAGAAGATGGGATAATATTTAGAGGTTGCACACTTTCACCAGTTTTTTAAAAGTAGGCAACAAATACGATTTTTTCAATGTTAATTTATTTTATTGGGAAAACTAGAAATCACAAACTAAATATTAAAACTAGACACTAAAGCCTCTTTCACACTGAAATAGTTCCGTTTAGGAACTTCCGTCACCAGTTCCGTCACTATATCGGCGAAACCCGGACGTTACAAAACCCCTGACGGCCGTGACTAAATCGCATTGCAGCCTATGGGGTTTTTTAACTGCCCGTTTCTACCCGTATATGCCCGTAATTCATTATGAACGTGATACAGTGACGAGACATCGTGGCGGAAAAATTACTTCATTCAGTAATTTTTCCGCCACGATGCCCCGTCACTGTATCACGCCCGTAATGAATTAAGGGCATATACGGGTACAAATGGGCAGTTACAAAACCCCATAGGCTGCAATGCGATTTAGTCACGGCCGTCAGGGGTTTTGTAACGTCCGGGTTTCGCCGATATAGTGACGGAACTGGTGACAGAAGTTCCTAAACGGAACTATTTCATAGTGTGAAAGAGGCCTAAGATCAATAGGTAGTATGATACGCAAAACATGTGTTATGTTAATTAACTTTGAACGATGCAATCCCTTCTTTTGTTCACTTGGTGGCGACTTTTTTGTGATGCTCGACTGCCCTCAACAAGAATTGTTTTTGTTGTTCGTCCCTGACCGATTTGTTAAACTTTTTTTTAATCAGAGCAATTCCTCTTTCTGGGTTATTATTGACCACCTTAAAAGGGTACTCCGCTGCTCAGCGTTTGAAACAAACTGTTCCGACTGCCGGAGCCAGTGAGGTCTTAGCACCGCCCCCTCATGACGTCATGCCCCACCCCCTCAATGCAAGTCTATGAGAGGGGGCGTGGCGACTGTCTCGCCCCCTCCTATAGACTTGCATTGAGTGGGCGGGGCATAATTTCATGAGCTCCCGGCACCGGCTCCAGCGCTCTGAAAAGTTTGTTCCAAACACTAAGCAGCGGAGTACCCCTTTAAGAGCGTTCACATGGCTGTTCTCCATCCAAAGTAGACGTGAAGGTCTAGAAGTTTTAAATCTAGGATTTAAACGTAATTGTTTCGTTGCTGGAGCGAAAACTCTGCCTCTTCGTCACTAGGTGCTGACGAAGAGGAGTCTTCCGGTATAACTGTCTTATTGATTTCATTGATTATTCTTAAATGAATAATTTTGGGCTTTTTGGCACTTAGGGTGGGATTTACCAAAACCTGCGTAGAGCAAGAGTGGTGCAGTTTCCCATAACAAACGATGAATAATTAAAGAAGCGATCTGATTGGTTGCTATGGGCAACTGCACCACTCTTCCTCTACACAGGTTTTGATAAATCTCCCACTTAGTTCTTATTTTCGAATTGTCAACTCCACTCATTGACAAACTCATACGATCTTCACTTTGTGACCTAAGAAATTCTTTATCTTCTTGTGATACGCTAGTCATGTCCATCACATTCTGCCAAAAAATGTCAAATAACTCGACGAGATCACTTTTCCAAATCTTCTGTTTGATATTTAGCTTTACCCAGAATTTGGTATTCTTTGTACAGCATCTGTATACCAGCATGGATATTCTCCTCTGTTTTACCAGGGATACAGTGGTCCCTCAAGTTACAATATTAATCGGTTCCAGGATGACCATTGTATGTTGAGACCATTGTATGTTGAGACCATAACTCTTTGGAAACCTGGTAATTGGTTCTCAAGCCCCGAAATATCATCCAAAAATAGGAAAAGTGAGGATTAAAAAAAACTAAGTAGATAACTAATAAAGATAAAGCAAATCCTTACATATAAAAGTAAGAAAAAGATCTGCTGGAAGCTGTAATCACTGTCTATGTAGAGGACAGGAGCTTCTTCAGGGTCCTGTACAGTACACATTGGCCCTCATTTACTATTGCAAACCCGACATGTTTTGACGGGTTGTGCGCCAGATTCTGTCGCATTGCGCCATAAATTCTGTCAGCGCTAAAATGAGCGCCAGAATTGAAAAAAACCCCGACTAACTCACCATTTTGCTGAGAAAACCCGGCGTGACCTCTGGGGAAAGGGGGCGTGGTCTCCAAAAAGGGGTGTGTTCCCGACATTTTCACCAAAACCCAACATATTTACTAAGGTTTCCACATAAAATGTGGTGGATTTGAGCTGAGGAAAACCTGACAGATCAGAGCAGGTGTAAAAAAACGCAAAGTGTAGGGAAAGTGGAAAATGTAGGGAAACCTTAGTAAATACCGTGGAAAATAAATTGTAGGGAATTAAAACCCACAAAGAAAATTACACAACACTTAGTAAATAAGGGCCACTGTCCTAAAAAAGTAAAATGGAGCTGCCCTCACCTGGCGTCCAAAGAAGCAGCTAACCCTGGTACAGGTAAAGAGTACAGAACATGTAATACTTCCCTGTACTGTTGGGGGCGCTACCAGACACCAGTCAGTACATGCCCTTCAGTAATACAGGTAAAGAGTAGTACAGAACATGTAATACCTCCCTGTACTGTAGGGGGTGCTACCAGACACCAGTCAGTGCATGTACTTCAGTAATATAGGTAAAGAGTACAGAACATGTAATACCTCCCTGTACTGTAGGGGGCGCTACCAGACACCAGTCAGTGCATGCACTTCAGTAATACAGGTAAAGAGTAGTACAGAACATGTAATACCTCCCTGTACTGTAGGGGGTGCTACCAGACACCAGTCAGTGCATGCACTTCAGTAATATAGGTAAAGAGTACAGAACATGTAATACCTCCCTGTACTGTAGGGGGCGCTACCAGACACCAGTCAGTGCATGCACTTCAGTAATACAGGTAAAGAGTAGTACAGAACATGTAATACCTCCCTGTACTGTAGGGGGTGCTACCAGACACCAGTCAGTGCATGCACTTCAGTAATATAGGTAAAGAGTACAGAACATTTAATACCTCCCTGTACTGTAGGGGGCACTACCAGACACCAGTCAGTGCATGCACTTCAGTAGTACAGGGGTTTTAACAGAAAAATGCCCATTCTGATTGGTCGGTTCTTTCAGCCTTGATGTTTTACAGATCTGGACTGTCCGTACATTGTATGTTGAGTCTGGTTTCAAGTTACAATGGTCCAGAAAAGTCCATTGTATGTTGAAACTATTGTATGCTGAGGCCATTGTAAGTTGAGGGATCACTGTATTTGCTTTCCTCCACACTTTCTGTAGTTTAGTCCAGGTAGATTTAGCAGCATCCGAAAGTGTTTGTTTCATTTCCTTGTGATGGTAAATAAAAACTAAAAGTACTTGTTCCTTTGAAGGGAACTGAGCTCCTAAAAACTCACCACTTGGCACTTTTTCTAGCAGCCAAATTCCTCTTTTGGTTCCCATTGGTTTGGTTAAAAGATATATGAGAAGCCCATTAGTACAAAGCAATATTAGAAATGTCACTATCCAATCTTCCTGAAATTTGGCATACATATACTATATATATTATATATATATATATATATATATATATATATATATCTCTTTTACATCACTGAGACTTGGGGCGTAAGCAAAGTCATATGAAAATAACATCTTTGGAAAAATGAAACACTTCAACTTACACCCCCATAACTTCCCGTCATAATTGTGCACCGCCGCAGCAGTCATGCCCCATGGAGACCATGTGACTTATATATCAAAACCTGTGCAGAGAAAAAAAAGTGACTAGTTACCCATAGCAACCAGATTGCTTCTTTCATTAAAAAAATTAAACAAATAAAATAAAAAATAAAAAGGTATCTGTGAAATGAAAGAAGCAATCTGATTGGTTGCTATGGGCAACTGGTTAACTATTCCTCTGCACAGACGGTAAAAAAATCTTCCCCATTGTCTTTGGCCCCATGAAATGCTGGGTAAGGTCTGCGAAAACAGTAAGAAAAAGACTTGCACTACAGAACGCACTTCCGGGTGTGGGTCCTGTGCATGAAAATGGGACAAAGGGGTGCATGAAAGTAATTGTATTTGGGAATATGAGGGAGATTACACAGTATTATAACTTGGGATCAAGGCCTCAAAGGCTGAAGAAAAAAAAAACCTGGAATACCCCTTTAAGATTTATTAATTTAAAAATGAGAAGAGAAAAATGGCAGATTTGTATGTCACAAACAAGATGGACTCACGTGGATTCTGAGAACGCCAGTTGCTGTGGGACAGTCTCAAAGCTGGTGAGATTTATGAAGATCTGCAAAGAGAAGAAAAGAAATGGCATCAGACATATTTGGCACTATGTAAAAGGGTATTTCCATAAGTATTTATTTTAACTCTCTTAATGCAGTGTTTCCCAACCAGAATACCTCCAGCTGTTGCAAAACTACAACTCCCAGCAAGCTGGGAGTTGTAGTTTTGCAACAGCTGGAGGTACTCTGGCTGGAAAACACCTGTTTAGAGGAATACAGTATCTAGTATTAATGGGGTGCAGGAAGGCCTAGGTACACAGATATCACATCAAAGACAACCCCCATTCACTGCACCCCACTCTCCTCATGACCACATTGAAGTTGTATACTCCGCTGCTCAGCTTTTGGATCAAACTGTTCTGAACGCTGGAGGCGGCGCCGGGAGCTCGTGGCGTCAAAGCCCCACCTCCTCAATGCAAGTCTATGAGAGGGGGTGTGACGGCTGTCACGCCCCCTCCCATAGGCTTGCATTGAGGGGGTGGGGCTATGACATCACAAGCTCCCAAAGCCGGGAGTTTGTTCCAAACGCTGAGCAGCAGAGTACCCTTTTAAGGCTTCAAAGCGACTGGACTCCGGCAGTGACTCTCTGCAATCCTCACCTGCATACAGTGCATCACGCTCTGCGGCTTGTCTTTCAGGGAGAACTTTGGCAGCAAACGCAGAAAGTTCTTCAAGAGGAGAATGATGGAGTCTCGGATTTTCATCAGGTCGTGGGCGGAGAAGTAGACCGCTTCCTCGCCTTGCTCCTCGTCCGATAAGTCATTCATCTGACAACATCAAAAGACAAGTGATCACTACTGGGAAGAAGTAGTTCATGGATCCGACCATCCTGCCCATTAACAGGGGATCTGGGGTAGGTTTAGATTTTTTCGCACTTTGTCGTATCTGGCACCAAAAACTGGATTCTTACAAACTGTTAACAGGAGAAGCAGACCTATGAACGTGGCTCAGTTAGGGACCTATGCGATTTTATAAATGCGCAGCAATCTGCACCTTTGAGTCCGCTTAAAATATCGCATAGGTCCCAGTGTCCCTAAGTGACTCTGTTCCGCCAAATCAATGTGGTCCACTGCTCCGGCTTAATGGGCACTGTCAGATTCAAAAACGTTTTATATGTTTTAGCAAAACATCAACTTTTCTAATTTACTTCTATAGAAAAGAAATTCATTTTTTTAATGAAATCATGGCTTAAAACAAAAGGACCACTAGGGGTCCCTATACCATCCAGAACATAATCCTGTCCGGCTGCAGCATCATCTTTGTCCCAGCTGAAACACAGGCTAGAATAAAGATCAGTAAGTGAGGGCGGGACTAACACTTCTCTGTGCTCACTCGTGTCCTATCAGACTGCAGATAAAAATAGAGAGAGGAGACTAAGGCTGCATTCACACCTCGTTTTCACTGTACGTGTGCCGGATCCGGCTGGGGGAGGGAAAAACCGGGCGCTCCCGTAACCCCAGCCGGACCTGGGGTCTTAGGTCCGGTCAGGAAACCGCATACGGGTCAAAAACGAGCCGACCGGAGTCACCGTTTGACTCTGGTCGGCTCATTAAAGTAAATGGATTTCAGCGCAGGTCCGGCTGGGGCACGGGAGCGCCTGGTTTTCCCCTCCCCCAGCCGGATCCAGCACCCGTACAGTGAAAATGAGGTGTGAATGCAGCCTAAGGGAGAAAGTGAGTGTATGGCGAGTGAGGTCGGGCTCAGTGCTTGCCTTGGACATGTCCCTTCCTGAGCAGTGGATGTCAGAATGAGTGAGCAGCAGAACAGGGGGATTTGTGAGAAAAAGAGAGAAGCTAGACACATTAAAAAAAAAAAAAAAAGACATGTAAATCATCTGCATGATCTAGTGGGTAACATATGGAAGCATTATTTTTCCTGTGATATGACAGGTATATTTATCAGTATACGTTTTCATCCCGTTTTCAGCAGGATGCTGATGGATACGATTAGAGATGAGCGAACTTACAGTAAATTCGATTCGTCACAAACTTCTCGGCTCGGCAGTTGATGACTTTTCCTGCATAAATTAGTTCAGCTTTTAGGTGCTCCGGTGGGCTGAAAAAGGTGGATACAGTCCTAGGAAAGAGTCTCCTAGGACTGTATCCACCTTTTCCAGCCCACGGGAGCACCTGAAAGCTGAACTAATTTATGCAGGAAAAGTCATCAACTGCCAAGCCGAGAAGTTTGTGACGAATCGAATTTACTGAAAGTTCGCTCATCTCTAGATACGATTAACCGGGACCACTAACGTAGTATGAACCTCCCCCAATTCCAGCTTTTGAAGGGGCTAAGAAATCCTAAATGGTTGCCGTACAGCACTGGCCAGTAAATCCTCATGGTTGCGGTCATACCTCAATGTCATCTTGTCGGGTCGGCCTTGGCCGCTTCCTCCCCTTGCGATTGTCCCCCTGAGAGCTTTTCATGCCGTCCTTTTTCCTCTTCCGGCTGGAATCCGGATCCTGGGGCCAGCACTTTTCCAGGCAGTTCACACATTTGTCAAACAGTACCGGGTGAAAAACCTGATTGACGACACTGCCTGTCATATAAAGGGAGGACGATGATGTTATAAGCCGGAATGACCAGAACCATAAGCCCAATAACTAATAGCAATGGTTGCTCATCCCAGTCCTTGCTGACAGAGACAGGCTAGATTGTTTACAGTATTGTTTTTTTAAACCAGGGTGCCTCCAGCTGCTGCAAAACTACAACTCCCAGCATGCCCGGACAGCCAAAGGCTGTCCGGGCATGCTGGGAGTTGTAGTTTTGCAACAGCTGGAGGCACCCTGGTTGGAATACACTGAATCAGATTATCAGTGGACACAGTGTACCAAGAAAACTTTCCCTCACAGCTGTCCGGGCATGCTGGGAGTTGTAGTTTAACAACAGCTGGAGGTACCCTGGTTGGGAAACACTGGCTTAGAGCATCACAGGCTGCAGGGGAACTACAAGTCCCAGTAAAACTAAAGATAGTATGAGGACAAGGTATAGCCTAGGTCAGGCATAGGCAACCTTCGGCACTGCAGATGTTTTAAACTACATCTCCCATGATGCTTTGGCACTATTTTGTCTGTAAGAGCATCATGGGAGATGTAGTCCAAAACATCTGCAGTGCCAAAGGTTGCCTATGACTGGCCTAGAGCATAATAAGCTGCAGGGGAACTACAAGTCACAGCAAGACTAAAGATAGCATGTGGGGGCAATACATATAGCATCACAGGCTGCAGGGGACTACAAGTGTCAGCAAGACTAAGGGGCCATGCTGGGTGTTGTAGTTTTGCAACAGCTGGAGGCACCCTTTTGAAGAACAATGGTAAAGAATTGGGTATCATGTACGTATCACATTAAGCCAGCCCTGGTATCAACATTAGGGGTAAGGGAAGGGACACTTACCTGGTATTTCCAGCAGAAGGAAATATAATCCAGCCGCACTGAGGCCCAGCATCCTCTGCAAGGCACCGGCCGCCTTCTTCTCTCCCGTCTGGATGAAGTGGTAAAAAATGGCGACTAGAGAATTACGGCAAATGTCATTCTCTGTGAAAAGGACCCAGGCGCTCTGCTGCAAAAATACAACGGATGTTAATTCGCTCAGTGCTATGTGAGGAGGAAGCAGATCCTTCAGACACTCACCCGGGTGTTCTCCTGATCCTCAGAGGCGAAAGGCAGAAGAGACTCGTACAGATTGTTGAACACTTCAAGACCGTTCTCTATGATTTCTGCTTCCACTCGGGGATCCAGAGGCTCAGTCTCCGTGAAGTCCAAGTCCCAGACCGACTCCACCCAGGCTGCAGGAGGAAACAAAGAACTTGTATCAAAACTTAGTTATATCCAAAAGCTGCACTCACGATTCTGCTGGTGAGGTCACTGTGTACATACATTACATTACATTACTTATCCTGTACTGACCCTGAGTTATATCCTGTATTATACCCCAGAGCTGCATTCACTATTCTGCTGGTGGGGTCACTGTGTACATACATTACTTATCCTGTACTGATCCTGAGTTATATCCTGCATTATTCTCCAGAGCTGTACTCACTATTCTGCTGGTGGAGTCACTGTGTACATACATCACATTACTTATCCTGTACTGATCCTGAGTTATATCCTGTATTATACCCCAGAGCTGTACTCACTATTCTGCTGGTGGAGTCACTGTGTACATACATTACTTATCCTGTACTGATCCTGAGTTATATCCTGTATTATACTCCGGAGCTGTAATCACTATTCTGCTGGTAGGGTCACTGTGTACATACATTACATTACTTATCCTGTACTGATCCTGAGTTATATCTTGTATTATATTCCAGAGCTGCACTCACTATTCTGCTGGTGAGGTAACTGTGTACATACATTACTTATCCTGTACTGATCCTGAGTTATATCCTGTATTATACTCCAGAGCTGTACTCACTATTCTGCTGGTGAGATCACTGTGTACATACATTACATTACTTATCCTGTACTGATCCTGAGTTATATCCTGTATTATACCCCAGAGCTGTACTCACTATTCTGCTGGTGAGGGTCACTGTGTACATACATTACATTACTTATCCTGTACTGATCCTGAGTTATATCCTGTATTATACTCCAGAGCTGTACTCACTATTCTGCTGGTGAGGTCACTGCGTACATACATTACATTACTTATCCTGTACTGATCCTGAGTTATATCCTGTATTATACTCCAGAGCTGTACTCACTATTCTGCTGGTGAGGTCACTGTGTACATACATTACATTACTTATCCTGTACTGATCCTGAGTTATATCCTGTATTATACTCCAGAGCTGTACTCACTATTCTGCTGGTGGAGTCACTGTGTACATACATTACATTACTTATCCTGTACTGATCCTGAGTTATATCCTGTATTATACTCCAGAGCTGTACTCACTATTCTGCTGGTGGAGTCACTGTGTACATAAATTACATTACTTATCCTGTACTGATCCTGAGTTATATCCTGTATTATACTCCAGAGCTGTACTCACTATTCTGCTGGTGAGGTCACTGTGTACATACATTACATTACTTATCCTGTACTGATCCTGAATTATATCCTGTATTATACCCCAGAGCTGTACTCACTATTCTGCTGGTGGGGTCACTGTGTACATACATTACATTACTTATCCTGTACTGATCCTGAGTTATATCCTGTATTATACCCCAGAGCTGTACTCACTATTCTGCTGGTGAGGGTCACTGTGTACATACATTACATTACTTATCCTGTACTGATCCTGAGTTATATCCTGTATTATACTCCAGAGCTGTACTCACTATTCTGCTGGTGAGGTCACTGTGTACATACATTACATTACTTATCCTGTACTGATCCTGAGTTATATCCTGTATTATACTCCAGAGCTGTACTCACTATTCTGCTGGTGGAGTCACTGTGTACATACATTACATTACTTATCCTGTACTGATCCTGAGTTATATCCTGTATTATACTCCAGAGCTGTACTCACTATTCTGCTGGTGGAGTCACTGTGTACATACATTACATTACTTATCCTGTACTGATCCTGAGTTATATCCTGTATTATACTCCAGAGCTGTACTCACTATTCTGCTGGTGAGGTCACTGTGTACATACATTACATTACTTATCCTGTACTGATCCTGAGTTATATCCTGTATTATACTCCAGAGCTGTACTCACTATTCTGCTGGTGGGGTCATTGTGTACATATATTACATTACTTATCCTGTACTGATCCTGAGTTATATCCTGTATTATACTCCAGAGCTGTACTCACTATTCTGCTGGTGGAGTCACTGTGTACATATCAGTGTTTCCCAACAAGGGTGTCTCTAGCTGTTGCAAAACTACAACTCCCAAAGGCTGTCAGGGCATGCTGGGAGTTGTAGTTTTGTAAAGCTGGAGCCATACAGGTTGGAAAACACTGGTCTAAACAAGTGAAGCAGCAGTATAAAGCATAGGGGGTGACAGCCTCTGATGAGACAGGAGGTGACTCTATAACACTACCGCACACTCCAGAAGCAATCATTATATGGGTTAGTTCTTACAGGGAGGCATGTTGGGAGTTGTTGTAGTAGTAGGGTGTTGGTTTAGACTCACCTCTTCTTAGGTCTCGTAGCCCGCACCGGCCCAGGGCCTCCAGCACCACCGCCTCCTTGTCACCCATCTCCCGGCTGTTCTCTGAACACCGCTCCGCTTTTTCGTTAGCAGTAGACCAGCGCCAAAACCTAACACGAATCTGCCAATCAGAGGACGCTACGTCATCATAGTGCGCCGCCATCAGCAGCCATTACATTTAATGGCAAGCGATAGCGATTTACAGAATGGTGCCCATAGATAATATGGCGTCCCACTGGAGACGTCAATACGACGCCGCCATTGATTTGGAATAAATGAGCATATAAATTGCGCCTGCGCATTGGGTGTCTTTAGCAATGCGGCTTTCATCTTGGTGCCTGGCAAAGATGGTTACGTGCGGCGTCATCCAAGCCGAGTTGTGCGCATGCTCGCTATGCGTGACACCAAATAACGGAGACCGGGAGCTGCGGGAGATTCGGTGCCGTGCTGTCCGCCGCCTCACCCCGCCGCAGCCATGAGCTTCTTCGGCTTCGGGCCGGCCGCGGAGCTGGACATCGCGCTGACGGACGCGGAGAGCCGCCGGCGGGTGGAGCACAAGACCGAGGACGGCAAGAAGGAGAAATATTTCCTCTTCTATGATGGAGAGACCGTGTCCGGCCGGGTGACCGTCACCCTGCGCAGCCCGGGCAAGAGGCTGGAACACCAGGGGCTGAAGATCGAGTTCATCGGGCAGATCGGTGAGAGGATGCGGGGGTGGGGCGGACGGCTGCGGTGCTGTGGGGAACTACAAGTGTCAGCAAGACCGAGGATAGTGTATAGGGACTGGAGAGCATCACAGGCTGCAGGAGAACTACAAGTCCCAGTAAGACTAAAGATAGTATTTGAGGACTACGTATAGCCTAGGCCAGTGTTTCCCAGCCGGGGTGCCTCCAGCTGTTGCAAAACTACAACTCCCAGCATGCCCTAACAGCCAAAGGCTGTCCGGGCATGCTGGGATTGTAGTTTTGCAACAGCTGGAGGCACCTTGTTTGGGAAACACTGGCCTAGAGCATCACAGGCTGCAGGGGAACTACAAGTGTCAGCAAGAATGAGGATAGTGTATGGGGAAAGGAGAGCATCAGAAGCTGCAGAAGTACTACTGGTCCCAGTATAAAGATAGTGTATATGAGGACTAGGTATAGCCTAGAGCAGGGTTTCCCAGCCTTTGGCTGTCCGGGCATGCTGGGAGTTGTAGTTTTGCAACAGCTGGAGGCACCCTGGTTGGGAAACATTGAATCAGAGGACACGGTGTACCAAAAAAAACTTTCCCTCTCGGCTGTCCGGGCATGCTGGGTGTTGTAGTTTTGCAACAGCTGGAGGCACCCTGGTTGGGAAACACTGGCCTAGAGCATCACAGGCTGCAGGGGAACTAAAGGTCCCAGTAAAACTAAAGATAGTATGAGGACAAGGTGGCAACCTTCGGCACTGCAGATGTTTTGGACTACATTTCCCATGATGCTTTGGCAGTATTTTGTCTGTAAGAGCGTCATGGGAGATGTAGTCCAAAACATCGGCAGTGCCAAAGGTTGCCTATGCCCGGCCTAGAGCATAATAGGCTGCAGGGGAACTACAAGTCACAGCAAGACTAAGGATAGTTTATGGGTGCAAGGCATATAGCATCACAGGCTGCAGGGGACTAAAAGTCCCAGCAAGATTAAAGATATCATATGGGGGCAAGGCATAGCCTAGAGCAGTGGTCTCTAACCTACGGACCTCCAGATGTTGCAAAACTACAACTCCCAGCATGCCCGGAAAGCCGTTGGCTGTCCGGGCATGCTGGGAGTTGTAGTTTTGCAACATCTGGAGGTCTGCAGGTTGAAAATCACAGGCTCCAGGGGAACTCAACTCGGCAACTTTTCTTCTGGACAGGTTTTGATGAATCTCCCCAGTGACTGAAGAAAAATACGGGACGTGCACTGAGGGTCCCCCCCCCCCCCCCCCAATAAGAAATACTGTACATTGTAACGTCATCTATAAATGTAACATTGATGTCTATGGGTGACGGAAAGATCCTCCTCCTCGTCCGTTATTTTTTTTTTTTTTTACATCCGTTACATTCCGTTATTGCAACTGAGCATGCTCAGAAAAGGAAATGAGACCTTAAACATAAAACATTAAAAAAGGGTTAAAAAAAAAAGAGGGAGGGGGGGGGGGGACAGTGTAAACGGATGTTATTGGTCCATTATTTTAACAGGCCTTTCCAAGAAATCCTTTGAAGTGTTTTCCTCTGATAACATCCTGTTAGAATTAGATCTGATAGATGATGAGAACAGAACTAAAAGAATGGAGAGCGTCCCATGCAGCTCGGGAACTACAAGGCTCAGCAAGCCTTAGGATTGTGTATAAAAAAACCCAAGGGTAGAGGTGCAAGGCATAGCAAGCCGAGGGCTTCCAAGTCCAAGCAAACTTAACGGGGAACTCCAGTGGAAAACGTTTGTTTTTATATTTTTTAACTGGTGCCAGAAAGTTAAACAGATTTGTAAATAATTTCTATTTAAAAATCTTAAACTTTCCAGTACTTAAAGGGGTAGTCCAGTGGTGAAAAACGTATCCCCTATCCTAAGGATAGGGGATAAGTTTGAGATCGCGGGGGGTCCGACCGCTGGGGCCCCCCGCGATCTCTCTGTACATGGCCCCGGCTCTCCGCCGAGATAGCGGGTGTCGACCCCCGCACGAGGCGGCGGCCGACACGCCCCCTCAATACATCTCAATGGCAGAGCCGGAGATTGCCGAAGACAGCGCTTCGGCTCTGCCATAGTTTTGTATTGAGGGGGCGTGTCGGCCGCCGCTTCGTGCAGAGGTCGACACGCCCCCTTCCCGCGGGCTGTCGGGGCTCCGTACAAGAGATCGCGGGGGGCCCCAGGGGTCGGACCCCCCGTGATCTGCAACTTATCCCCTATCCTTAAGATAGGGGATAAGTTGTAAACCACTGAGTCACCACTGGACTACTCCTTTAATAGCAGCTGTATGCTAAAGAGGAAATTCTTTTCTCTTTGAATTTTTTTGTCTCATCCACAGTGCTCTCTGCTGACACCTCTGTCCGTGTCAGGAACTGTCCAGAGCAGGAGAGGTTTGCTATGGGGATTTTCTCCTGCTCTGGACAGTTCCTGATACGGGCATCAGGTGTCAGCAGAGAGCACTGTGGACAAGACAAAAAAATACATTAAAAAAGAAAATAATTTCCTCTGCAGCATACAGCCGCTAAGTACTGGAAGGACAACAATTTTTTTTAATAGAAGTAATATACAAAATCTGTTTAAATTTCTTGCACCAGTTGATAAAAAAAATAAAAATAAATAAAAATAAAATAAAAGTTTCACTGGAGTACCCCTTTTAAAGGGGTTGTAAATAATAAGGGGTCACCTAGGATTAGAAATACCTGTCCTCAGGTTGTGTGTAGTATTACAGCTCTGTTCCACTAATGCCACTGGGACTGTGCTGCAATACAAAACACAACCTGAGGGCAAGGGTGGTGCTGTTTCTGAAAGGTATGTTTTTTTTTTTTCTTATCCTGGATAACCCCTTAAAGGAGATTTCCGACAAAAAAAACATATCCCCTATCCACAGGATAAGGGATAAGTAGCTGATTTGAGGGAGTCTGGCCACTGGGCCGATCACCGGGACCCCGCTGCTAAGTGAGGAGCGCATGCTGCAGCCGGCATCCTATGCACCCTATGCATGCTGCAGCCGGCATCCTATGCACCCTATGCATGCTGCAGCCGGCATTCCTATGGAAGCGCCGAAAAGACCAGAGTACAGCTCTCTGGCATAATCGTCTCTCCCATAGGAATTAAGCGCGTGCTGTCTATTGGTTGACTACACGTGCTCCTGACTGAGAGCGCCGGGATAGGGGATAAGTTATTATTATAATTTTTTACCCCTGAGTACTCCTTCTTAAAGGGGTACTCCGCTGCTCAAACTGTTCCGAACGCTGGAGCCGGGAGCTCTTGACGTCATAGCCTCGCCCCTTCATGATGTCACACCCTGCCCCCTCAATGCATGTCTATGGGAGGGGGTATGGCTTGCATTGAGGGGACGGGGCGTGACATCATGAGGGGGCGGTGCTATGACGTCATGAGCTCCCGGCTCCAGCGTTCGGAACAGTTTGTTTTAAAGCTGGGTTCACACGGTGGAATTTGTTTGCCGGATGTTTTCATCACAGAAAGTCTATTTTCCGTGTCCGCACAAAGAATGAACGTGTTGATTCTCTGCGCGGAGACCACACAGAATGCGTAGCTGTCTGAGACGGTGCATTCCTATGTGGTCATGCTGGCGCCCCGCAGTGTCCGGAATGTCCGCACGGAGATTCTCTGTGCGGACATTCCAGCGTGTGAACATAGCCTAAGGCTTCTCTGTAGGCTAAAATATAACTTAAAAGCACAGTAAGCCAAGAGCATTGCTGTGTGCTGCTGGGCGTACCACAAGTCCCAGCATCTGACTGTGCATTCTTAGGGGAAATGTATAGGTTTGTGTGATCCCACAATTCCTAGCAGTTTATTGTGGGCATGCTGAGAGTGTTAGTTTTGCAACAGCACACTTTGGAGCCCACTGTAATATAATGTGTTATTTAGGATTGTAGGAAAGCTGGGTGATGGCACATGTAGGTGCTATATTGGCTGCCATATTGCAGACCACCCAGCTTTACAGTTGCCTGATGATCCAGCTTCTGGTCGGCGTGGACTTCGCACATTGAACTGTACAGATACCGCAGCCACGCCGTCACATTTACCGCACCCTGCACGTGTCCTAGGGACACCGATCGTCGCAGATTGTCAGATTTGGCTCGCCCTCTGCAACTCGCCTCTGCTTCCTGTCATTGGATGAAATATTCTAATGTAGTGTTTCCCAACCAGTGTACCTCCAGCTGTTACATAAACTACAACTCTGAGCATTCCCATCAAAACTCACAAGGCATAGCAAGCCTAGGGCATCACAAGGTGTTGGGGGACTACAATTCCCAGCAAGACTAAGGCTAGTGTATGTGTGCAAGGCTAGAGCATCACAGCCTACAAGAGACCTACAATTCCAAGAAAACCTAAGGATAGTGTTATGGGTACAAGACACACTGGGGGAGAGTTATCAAAACCTGTGCAGAGGCTGAGTTGCCCATAGCAACCAATCAGATCGCTTCTTTCATTTTGCAGAGGCCTTGTTAAAAATGAAAGAGGAGATCTGATTGGTTGCTATGGGCAACTGGACAACTTTGCCTCTCCACAGGTTTTGATAAATCTCCCCCAAAGTTGTCCAGTTGCCCATAGCAACCAATCAGATCTCCTCTTTCATTTTTAACAAGGCCTCTGCAAAATGAAAGAAGCGATCTGATTGGTTGCTATGGGCAACTTTTCCTCTATACAGGTTTTGATAAATCTCCCCCCAGCGTGTCTCCAGCTGTTGCAAAACTACAACTCCCAGCATGCCCGGACAGCCTTCGGCTGTCCGGGCATGCTGGGAGTTGTAGTTTTGCAACAGCTGGAGACACGCTGTTTGGAAAACACTGCGCTATATACACTATGGGGACGATTTATCAAAACCTGTGTAGAGAAAATGTTGCCCATAGCAACCAATCAGATCGCTTCTTTCACTTTCAACAAGGCCTCTGCAAAATGAAAGAAGCGATCTGATTGGTTGCTATGGGCAACTGGTTAAGGCTGGGTTCACACTACGGTTTGTAACTATGGTTCCCGTATACGGCTGGGAGGAGGGGTGGGTGGTGCTTAATCGCGGCGCCCGCACTCAGCCGTATTCGGGAACCGTAGTTAATGTATGTCTATGAGCCGACCGGAGTGAACCGCAGCCTCCGGTCGGCTGCTTTTTCGGTCGTATGCGGTTTCCTTCACGTTTTTTTGCCTGCGGTCGGGAAACTGCATACGGCCGTAAACGCAGCAGACCGGAGGCTGCGGTTCACTACGGTCGGCTCATAGACATACATTAACTACGGTTCCCTAATACGTGTGGGCGCCGCGATTAAGCCCCGCCCACCCCTCCTCCCAGCCATATACGGGAACCGTAGTTACAAACCGTAGTGTGAACCCAGCCTTAACCAGTTGCCCATAGCAACCAATCAGATCGCTTCTTTCATTTTGCAGAGGCCTTATTGAAAATGAAAGAAGCGATTTGATTGGTTGCTTTGGGCAACTCAGCAACTTTGCCTCTACACAGGTTTTGATAAATCTCCCCCATCTTGTCTAGGACAACAGAAGCTGGTGGAGAACTAAAAGTTTCAGCAAGCCTAAGCTTTCTGTTTACAAGGTACGAGAAGCCTAGAATTTTACAGACTGCAACAGTTACAAGTCCCAGCAAACCAAAGGCTTGTTTATTGGTGCAAGCAACATCCGTGGAGATTTATCAAAACTTGTGCAGAGGAAAAATGGAGCAGTTGCCCATAGCAACCAATCAGATTTCTTCTTCAATATTTAATTTTTTAAAGAGGTCTCTGAAGAATAAAAGAAGCGATCTGGTTACTATGGGCAACTGGTCCTTTCTGCTGCACAGATTTTGCTGAGAGTTGTAGTTTTGAGCACTGTGGTCGTGATGTCAGCAGAGAGCTCTGTGTTCCAAAAAGAAAATAATTTCCTCTGTAGTATTCAGCAGTTAATAAGTACTGGAAGGATTAAGATTTTCTAATAGAAGTAATTTACATATCTGTTTTACTTTCTGGCACCAGTTGATTAAAAAAAGTTTTCCACCGGAGTACCCCTTTTTAAGGTGAAACACGAAGCATAACGTTGCAAAGCTTCTACATACATGATGATTTGCAAAAAAAAACAAAACAGAAGTGACAGATTTTGCTGATGCCAGGAAACTTTTATTGCAGGCAATGTCACATGGTGTGCTACCAGGACCAATTGTTACCGCCATACTATGTCACTGAGGTGTGAGGCATCTGGATCCTCTATGGTGACTGTATGGGCTCCATCCTTATGTTTTCTGTAATGTCAGTACAAGATACATAAAGGATGTTCACAGCTGAATAGTGAGTACATCTCTGGAGTATAATACAGGATATAACTCAGGATCAGTACAGGATAAGTAATGTAATGTATGTACACAGTGACCTCACCAGCAGAATAGTGAGTACAGCTCTGGAGTATAATACAGGATATAACTCAGGATCAGTACAGGATAAGTAATGTAATGTATGTACACAGTGACCTCACCAGCAGAATAGTGAGTACAGCTCTGTAGTATAATACAGGATATAACTCGGGATAAGTAATGTGGCTCCAGCTGTTGTGGAACTACTCTATGTAACATGCCTAGGCTCTCCGGCCGTGCTGTAGTTGGGGTCTTACAGCAGCTGGCTCTCCACAGGATGGATGTACCCCGGGCGTTGCTCTTGTAGTCGTCCCCTCTTCCTGTGGAGGGGTCTCCAGGGTTTGTTGATCTGTATCCATAGTCTTCCCAGTATTACACAGCGGGTTCTCTGTCTCTCTCTGTCTCTCTCTGTCTCTCTCTGTCTCTCTCTGTCTCTCTCTGTCTCTCTCTGTCTCTCTCTGTCTCTCTCTGTCTCTCTCTGTCTCTCTCTGTCTCTCTCTGTCTCTCTCTGTCTCTCTCTGTCTCTCTCTGTCTCTCTCTGTCTCTCTCTGTCTCTCTCTGTCTCTCTCTGTCTCTCTCTGTCTCTCTCTGTCTCTCTCTGTCTCTCTCTGTCTCTCTCTGTCTCTCTCTGTCTCTCTCTGTCTCTCTCTGTCTCTCTATACATAGACTGATCTATACATAGTTCTATGTGTAATTCACCTACAGCCGCTCAAGTAACCCCTCGCTGGCCAGATGGTGGGGGCACAGGGTGGAGACTACTTGAACTTCAAAGGGGTACTCCGGTGGAAAGAAAATACTCAAATTAACTGGTGCTAGAAAGTTACAATTAATCTTTCCAGTACTTATCAGCTGCTGTATTCTACAGAGGAAGTTGTGTAGTTCTTGTCTGACCACCAGAGTAACCCTTTAACTATTTATTCTCCTGACTTCTTTGTGGGTTTGCTCCTGAATATACTGCAGTTCATGTTTAACAAAGCAAGATACAGCTTGGATAGCTATTCCTCCCGTCCTTGTAGATATGTACTCGATGTGTTTTTATTTTTTTTGGGGGGGGGGGGAGGAATAAACCACTGACAGACCCTAACTTAGTGTTTCCCAACCAGAATACCTCCAACTGTTGCAAAACTACAGCTCCCAGCATGCTGGGAGTTGTAGTTTAGCAACAGCTGGGGCATCCTGGCTGGGAAACACTGCACTAAAGAGTACCTGTCATGATCTTGTACAGTCTTAAAATCCTCCCAGGTCACTGCCCCATCAGGTTAAACCCCCCCCCCCTGCCTTTATTTTTATTATTTTTTAGTTTTTCTTCTTTGATATTGGTCTGTATTTGCTTCAGTCAGATTCAGATTGGGAAGGGGTGTTCCCCAGCAGGTGTGAAATCATCTGAAGCGATACAGGGGAGAACTTCCTCCCTCACTCTGCTACACACAGCCCAGAGCAGTTCAGTGTGAGATGAGCAATGATTGGCTAAGGCTGCGCAACCAGCAGTGCTTCCCAACCAGTGTGCCTCCAGCTGTTGCAAAACCAACCCTTCTGTATAGTGACTGTCAGTCAGTTGTCCATTCTGGGTTATGGGTCATCAACCCTCTTGTGGTAGACTCATGCTTTGCAGACTGTGAATTCTGGGTCTTGTAGTTCACAAAATCTAGAAGGTCTCATGTTTTGGGTTATAGTGGATTGTGACTTTTTTATGTTCTCCCTGGGCCAATCATTCATGCTGTTGATCTGTGATAGGAGATAAGCAGCTCGGGCAGTATGGGAGCGCTCTTCTTCCTCTGTGTCAGTGAATAGATGCCAGATCCCAGTATTCTCTTGTGTCAGTGAATTGATGCCTTGGTCTCATGCTTCTCCTCCTTTCCCTTTCAGAGCTGTACTATGACCGGGGAAACCATCATGAGTTTGTCTCCTTGGTGAAGGATTTGGCGCGCCCTGGAGAGATCTCGCAGTCCCAGAGTTTCGACTTTGAGTTCACTCACGTGGAGAAGCCGTACGAGTCTTACACGGGGCAGAACGTGAAGTTGCGGTACGGATCAGTCAGCCGGAATTGGAAACGTCACATTCAGAGTTTAAAGAGGTACTCCGCTGCTCAGCGTTTGGAACAAACTGTTCTGAACGCTGGAGCCGGTGCCGGGAGCTCATGATGTCATAGCCCGTCCCCTCATGACGTCACTCCCCGCCCCCTCAATGCAAGTCTGTGTGAGGGGTGTGATGGCCACCACGCCCCCCCCATAGACTTGCATTCAGGGGGCGGGGCATCACGGAACAGTTTGTTCCCAACGCTGAGCAGCGGAGTACCCCCCTTTTTTATTTTATTTTTATATTTTTTTTTATTTTTTTTTTTAGTTTTACATAAAGCTTAAAGTAGTACTCCGCTCCTAGACATGTTGTTCCCTATCCAAAGAATAGGGGATAACATGTCTGATGGCAGAGAACCCCCACCCCAAGTGATCTCTGGCCTGGCGCTGCGATGATAGTGATGCCGTGCCATTCCCCTCCATTAATGTCTATGGGAGAAGGTGTCACTGTAAGAGCACAGCAGTCCTGTCCCCTCTAGATGTGCATAGAGGGGGGGGGGGTGAGACGCCTCAGGCTTCCGTGTTAATGAATGCTGCAATGCCGGCCTGGAGATTGGGGGGGGGGGGGTTGTGAGTGTCCCTCCTTTGGATAGGGGATAACCTCTCTAGGGATGGAGTACCCCTTTTTAATATATATATATATATATATATATATATATATATATATATATATATATATATATATATATATATATATATATATATATATATATATATATATATATATATATTTTATATATTTTATACATACACACACATATATACATTTTGTTGTATTTAAGGACCAGGTCAGTTTTATTTTTGTGTTTTTTGTTTTTTTGTTTTCCTCCGCTCCTAAAATCCATAACTTTTATATTTCCAACCCATATAAGGGCTTGTTTTTTGTGTGACCAATTGTACTTTGTAATGACACCTCTCATTTTACCATAAAATGTACGGCGAACCCAAAAATATATTATTTTTTTAGTTAGGAAATTTAAATGAAATCCACATTTTGGAGGGTTTTGTTTTCACATTATACACTTACGGTAAAAATGACATGTGTTCTTCTGTGGGTCAATACGATTTAAAATGATACCCATGGCTAGATACTTTTTATATTTTTGTACCGCTTAAAAAAAATCTAACTTTTTGCACATAATCAGTAATCTAAAATTGCCTTATTTTGACTACCTATAACTTTCATTTTCCCGTATATAGGGCAGTATGAGAGCTCAATTTTTGCGCCGCATAATTTTTGGACTTTTTTATTTGAATTTTTTTTGTTTTGTTTACATTTACGCTGTTCACCATACGGGATCATTAACAATATATTTTGATAGTTCGGACATTGACGCACGCGGCGATACCAAATATGTTTATCCGTCTGCCATTATAGGTGAACGGATCGCCGCGGCAGCGCTTCAGGCGATCCGATCATCTATTTTAACATGCGCTTTGCCGCAGATGCCATGATCTGTACTGATCATGGCATCTGACGGGTTAATGGCGGATATCCGCCCGATCACGGATGTCTGCCATTACCGGCGGGTCCCCGGCTGCTGATACCAATGCTCGCAGTCATACACAGGACGTAAATGTACGTCCTGGTGTGCGAAGTACTGCCAAACCAGGACGTACATTTACGTCCGTGGTCGTTAAGATGTTAATTCATGATCCCTGGTTCCTCTGTGAATAGGAACCTGTAAAACTTTAGACATAAAAATTGAGGCTTACAGCAGAAGGTTTGTTACAGTTGGATCCAGTCAAGACGATCATGTGTGAGCTTAACAAATCTGATAATTTTGTTACAATGTATCGGTGTAGGATTAATCATGCAGTAAGAGAGTAGACGATGGATAGAGGTGGAGTCGATGTGCGTTTTCTGCTGGTTGTCATCTCTGCCTCTCTTGCCCGCCCAGGTACTTCCTGCGCGCCACCCTCAGCCGCCGACTCAATGACGTCGGTAAAGAGATGGACATTGTGGTTCATACTCTGAGCACCTACCCGGAGCTGAATTCTTCCATCAAGATGGAGGTGGGGATCGAGGACTGTCTGCACATCGAGTTCGAGTACAACAAGTCCAAGTAAGTCTGAATCCCACTTCTTTATCAAATGGAACATTCCAATAATCCTCCACTCTGTAGTCTCAGGGACTAGATTTGGATTGTTCCAGACTATAGGAATTGCCTGTTAATCCAGAATAATACTAGGGTTATGAATACCGAACTTCCTGAAATCTTTCTCTATTCCAGTGTTTCCCTGCCAATGTGCCTTAAAGGGGTACTCCGCCGCTAGACATCTTATTCGCTATCCAAAGGATGGGGGGGGATAAGTCTGATCGCGGGGTCCCGCCGGTTGGGACCCTCAATCTCGGCTGCAGCACCTAAGACATACGGTGCACAGAATGAACTTCTGCCGGATGACTGTCGATGCAGGGCAGAGGCTTGTGACGCCATGGCCCGCTCATGATGTCACAACTATGCCCCCTCAATGCAAGTCTATGGCAGGGGGGGCGTGGCCATCACGCCCCCTCCCATAGACTTGCATTGCGGGGTTGTAGCCGTGACGTCACGAGCCTCTGGCGCGGCACCCAACACTTTAAACTAACACCGGATGCAGCAGGGAGATCACGTGGGACCCCAGCGACCAGACATCTTATCCCCTATTCTTTGGATTGGGGCTAAGATTTCTAGGTGCAAAGTATCCCCTTTAAGCTGTTGCAAAACTACAATTCCCAGCATGCTGGGAATCGTAGTTTTGCAACAACTCAAGGCACATTGGTTGGAAAACACTGTTCTATTGTGCTTCTATTAAAAAATAAAAATAAATAAATTAATTAATAAATAATAATAATAAAAAAAATTATATATATATATATTTTAAAATAAGTCATTGCAGCAATAAACCATAAGCTGAGCGCACCATGTGTAAGGCTGCGTTCACACCACATCTAATTTTGCTGTATGCGAAAACCTAGTCAGCCACGCAATTGCGTCCAGCAAAAAAATGGTATGCTTTACAATCTGTAAAATTTTATTATAATTAAGTCAATGGGAAATTGATTCTGCTGTATGGCATACAGCAGCATCTGTTAACATTTTAATCAGTTTATTTTTTTTTTTTTTTTTAAATAAAACTTAATACAGTAAATGGACAGCAAGAACATGGTGTGACCCAGCCGAACTATGCTAATGTGTACAGCAAAAATGTATACCTAACAATCTGAATTGCATCCATTGTTGGTATCCGCTCAGTGTTTCCCAACCAGCATGCCTCTAGCTGTGGCAAAACTACAACTCCCAGCATGCCCGGACAGCCTTTGGCTGTCCGGGCATGCTGGGAGTTGTAGTTTTCAAACAGCTGGAGGCACATTATTTGGGAAAATACTGCCCTAATGTATTTTGTTTAGCAGAAACCAAAATGCTGTGTTCATCCACATGTGTCTGAACTCTCCATTATTTATTTTATTTTTTTGCTTAATAGATATCACCTTAAAGACGTCATCGTAGGGAAAATCTACTTCCTTCTCGTGCGGATCAAGATCAAACACATGGAGATCGATATCATAAAGCGGGAAACCACAGGGACCGGACCAAATGTTTACCACGAAAACGACACAATCGCCAAATATGAGATCATGGATGGAGCCCCAGTGCGAGGTGCGACCCGTGCTCTCTTGGGCTGTTTGATAGATTCTGATATTTGGGTGGTTGATTGGGAACACGTGGTGACAACTAGTATGGACTGTCACACAGGAATGGCAACTCTGCCTAACAATTATTAATTGCCTTTTTTAAAGGGGAATTCTGGAGGGAATTATTATATATTTATTATTAATATTAATATATATAATTATTATAATTTTTTTTTTTTTTTTTTTTTTTTTTTCTTTCAAAATCAACTGTGGTGCCATAAAGTTACAGATTTGTAAGTTACTTCTGTTTTTAAAAATCTTAATCCTTCCACTACTTATCAGCTGCTGTATGCTCCAGAGGAAGTTGTGTAGTTCTCTCCAGTCTGACCACAGTGCTCTCTGCCGCCGCCTCTGTCCATGTCAAGAACTGTCCAGAGAAGGAGCAAATCCCCATAGAAAACCTATCCTGCTCTGGACAGTTCCTAAAATGACGACTGTGGTCAGGTAGAGAGGAAATTCAAAAAGAAAAGAACTACATGTGGATCAAAACAGTAGCTGATAAGTACTGGAAGGGTTAAGATTATTTTTTTTTTTAATAGAAGTAATTTACAAATCCGTTTAACATTCTGGCACCAAAAATAAATAAATAAATAAATCCAGTGGAGTTTCCCTTTTAATGGTGAGTGCCAGCTGCTGATGGCAGCCGACCTCTTCACTGGCTTTAAAGTGAGCTCAGTTCATAAGCTTGCTTAACCCCTTAAGGACCAGGCCATTTTATACCTTAAGGACCGGAGCGTTTTTTGCAATTCTGACCACTGTCACTTTAAACATTAATAACTCTGGAATGCTTTTAGTTATCATTCTGATTCCGAGATTGTTTTTTCGTGACATATTCTACTTTAACTTAATGGTAAAATTTTATGGTAACTTGCATCCTTTCTTGGTGAAAAATCCCAAAATTTGATGAAAAAAATGAAAATTTTGCATTTTTCTAACTTTGAAGCTCTCTGCTTGTAAGGAAAATGGATATTCAAAATATATTTTTTTGGGGTTCACATATACAATATGTCTACTTTATATTTGCATCATAAAATTTGAGTTTTTACTTTTGGAAGACACCATAGGGCTTCAAAGTTCAGTAGCAATTTTGAAATTTTTCACAAAATTTTCACTCACTATTTTTCAGGGACCAGTTCAGTTTTGAAGTGGATTTGAAGGGTCTTCATATTAGAAATACCCCATAAAAGACCCCATTATAAAAACTACACCCCCTAAAGTATTCAAAAAAACATTCAGTAAGTGTATTAACCCTTTAGGTGTTTCACAGGAATAGCAGCAAAGTGAAGGAGAAAATTCAAAATCTTCATTTTTTACACTCGCATGTTCTTGTAGACTCAATTTTTGAATTTTTGCAAGGGATAAAAAGGAAAAAATTTTTACTTGTATTTGAAACCCAATTTCTCTCGAGTAAGCACATACCTCATATGTCTATGTTAATTGTTCGGCGGGCACAGTAGAGGGCTCAGAAGGGAAGGAGCGACAAATGGTTTTTGGGGGGCATGCCGCATTTAGGAAGCCCCTTTGGTGCCAGGACAGCAAAAAAAAAAACACATGGCATACCATTTTGGAAACTAGACCCCTCAGGGAACGTAACAAGGGGTAAAGTGAACCTTAATACCCTACAGGTATTTCACGACTTTTGCATATGTAAAAAAAATATATATATTTTTTTACCTAAAATGCTTGGTTTCCCAAAATTTTTACAATTTTAAAAAGGGTAATAGCAGAAAATACCCCCCAAAATTTGAAGCCCAATTTCTCCCGATTCAGAAAACACCCCATATGGGTGTGAAAAGTGCTCTGCTGGCGCACTACAGGTCTCAGAAGAGAAGGAGTCACATTTGGCTTTTTGAAAGTGAATTTTGCTCTGGGGGCATGCCGCATTTAGGAAGCCCCTATGGTGCCAGGACAGCAAAAAAAAAACACATGGCATACCATTTTGGAAACTAGACCCCTCAGGGAACGTAACAAGGGGTAAAGTGAACCTTAATACCCTACAGGTATTTCACGACTTTTGCATATGTAAAAAAAATATATATTTTTTTTTACCTAAAATGCTTGGTTTCCCAAAATTTTTACAATTTTAAAAAGGGTAATAGCAGAAAATACCCCCCAAAATTTGAAGCCCAATTTCTCCCGATTCAGAAAACACCCCATATGGGTGTGAAAAGTGCTCTGCTGGCGCACTACAGGTCTCAGAAGAGAAGGAGTCACATTTGGCTTTTTGAAAGTGAATTTTGCTCTGGGGGCATGCCGCATTTAGGAAGCCCCTATGGTGCCAGGACAGCAAAAAAAAAAACACATGGCATACCATTTTGGAAACTAGACCCCTCGGGGAACGTAACAAGGGGTAATGTGAACCTTAATACCCTACAGGTGTTTCACGACTTTTGCATATGTAAAAAAATATATATTTTTTTTACCTAAAATGCTTGTTTTCCCCAAAATTTTACATTTTTTAAAAGGGTAATAGCAGAAAATACCCCCCAAAATTTGAAGCCCAATTTCTCCCGAGTACGGCGATACCCCATATGTGGCCCTAAACTGTTGCCTTGAAATACGACAGGGCTCCAAAGTGAGAGCGCCATGCGCATTTGAGGCCTAAATTAGGGACTTGCATAGGGGTGGACATAGGGGTATTCTACGCCAGTGATTCCCAAACAGGGTGCCTCCAGCTGTTGTAAAACTCCCAGCATGCCTGGACAGTCAACGGCTATCTGGCAATACTGGGAGTAGTTGTTTTGCAACAGCTGGAGGCTCCGTTTTGGAAACAGTGGCGTACCAGACGTTTTTCATTTTTATTGGGGAGGGGGGTTGTATAGGGGTATGTGTATATGTAGTGTTTTTTACTTTTTATTTTATTTTGTGGTAGTGTAGTGTAGTGTTTTTAGGGTACAGTCGCACGGGCGGGGGGTTCACAGTAGTTTCTCGCTGGCAGTTTGAGCTACGGCAGAAAATTTGACGCAGCTCAAACTTGCAGCCGGATACTTACTGTAATCCTCCGCCCATGTGAGTGTACCCTGTACGTTCACATAGGGGGGGGGGGGAACATCCAGCTGTTGCAAAACTACAACTCCCAGCATGTACGGTCTATCAGTGCATGCTGGGAGTTGTAGTTTTGCAACCGCTGGAGGCTCCGTTCTGGAAACAGTGGCGTACCAGACTTTTTTCATTTTTATTGGGGAGGGGAGGGGGGCTGTGTAGGGGTATGTGTATATGTAGTGTTTTTTACTTTTTATTTTATTGTGTGTTAGTGTAGTGTTTTTAGGGTACAGTCGCACGGGCGGGGGGTTCACAGTAGTTTCTCGCTGGCAGTTTGAGCTGCGGCAGAAATTTTGCCGTACCTCAAACTTGCAGCCGGATACTAACTGTAATCCTCCGCCCATGTGAGTGTACCCTGTACATTCACATTGGGGGGGGGGGAACATCCAGCTGTTGCAAAACTACAACTCCCAGCATGTACGGTCTATCAGTGCATGCTGGGAGTTGTAGTTTTGCAACAGCTGGAGGCACACTGGTTGTGAAACACCGAGTTTGGTAACAAACTCAGTGTTTTGCAACCAGTGTGCCTTCAGCTGTTGCAAAAGCTACAACCCCCAGCATGTACGGACAGCGGAAGGGCATGCTGGGTGTTGTAGTTATGCAACAGCTGGAGGCATACTACTTTGGCTGGGGATGCTGGGGATTGTAGTTATGCAACAGCTGGAGACACACTGGTTTACTACTTAACTCAGTGTGCCTTCAGCTGTTGCAAAACTACAACTCTCAGCAGTCACCGACAGCCAACGGGCATGCTGGGAGTTGTAGTTATGCAACCACCAGATGCACCACTACAACTCCCAGCATGCACTTTAGCTGATTGTGCAAGCTGGGAGTTGTAGTTACACAACAGCTGAAGGTACACTTTTCCATAGAAAGAATGTGCCTCCAGCTGTTGCAAAACTACAAGTCCCAGCATGCCCATAAGGGCATGCTGGGAGTTGTGGTGGTCTGCCTCCTGCTGTTGCATAACTACAGCTCCCAGCATGCCCTTTTTGCATGCTGGGAGCTGTTGCTAAGCAACAGCAGGAGGCTGTCACTCACCTCCAACGATCCTCGCCGCACAGGTCAGTCCCTCGTCGTCTCCGCCGCCGCCGCTGCTCCTGGGGCCCCGATCCCAACAGGGACGCCGGGGATCGGGGTCCCCAGCACCGGGGGTCGTCTTCCCGCACCCGCTCACGTCCTCCGGAAGAGGGGCGGAGCGGGTTGCGGGAGTGACACCCGCAGCAGGCGCCCTGATTGGTCGGCCGGTAATCCGGCCGACGAATCAGGGCGATCGTGAGGTGGCACCAGTGCCACCTCACCCCTGCTGGCTCTGGCTGATCGGGGCCGTCTCTGACGGCCCCGATCAGCCAATAATTCCGGGTCACCGGGTCACTGGAGACCCGATTGACCCGGAATCCGCCGCAGATCGCTGGACTGAATTGTTCAGCGATCTGCGGCCATCGCCGACATGGGGGGTCATAATGACCCCCCTGGGCGATATGCCCCGATGCCTGCTGAACGATTTCAGCAGGCATCGGGGACCGGCTCCGCTCCAGATGGTTGCGGGGGGCCGGTAAAACACATGACGTTCTCATACGTCATGTGTCCTTAAGGACTCGGAAATGGAGACGTATGAGAACGTCATGTGTCCTTAAGGGGTTAATAGTCCTTAAGCCAGTGTTTCCTAACCAGGGTGCCTCCAGCTGTTGCTAAATTCCAACTCCCATAATGTCTGGACAGCCAAAGGCTGCTTGGGCATGCTGGGAGTGGTAGGCTTGCAACAGCTGAAGACACCCTGATGGGAAACACAACCCTAAGCATAACATGCAGGTCTTGAGATGTGTGGAGGAAAAACAAACAGGTGCAATACCATAAACCTTGACTTTGGAATAGAATACGTGATGACGTATCTACTTACTACTTTGGAAGCCGGACACTTGCTGGGCATAGTGGTGTTGGGTCATCGGTGACAAGCATTCTGTAGAGACCTACGTGTCTTGTTTTAATGGCGCTGCACTGTATAGAAGATATGTAACTCCTGCTTTAAAGGGGTTATCCAGGAATAGAAAAAACAGAGCTACTTTCTTTCAAAATCTGCTCCCTGTCTGTCTCCAGGTTGGGTGTGGTTCTGCAGCTCCGTTCCATTGAAGTGAATGGAGCCAAATTGTAAAACCACACCCAACCTAGAGACAGTTGTGGAGCTTTTTTTGAAAGAAATTACTTTTTTTTTTTTCTCTCTCCCTATTCTTGGATAACCTTTTTAATGTGTGCCTCCTCTCTCTTACTGTAGGCGAGTCCATTCCCATTCGGCTTTTCCTGGCTGGCTATGAGCTGACCCCGACCATGAGGGACATCAACAAGAAATTCAGCGTGCGCTATTACCTTAACCTAGTTCTGATAGACGAGGAAGAGAGACGCTACTTCAAACAGCAGGTCAGTACATGACAGGGAATGTGTTACTTTGAGACTGTTTCAAAACTGGGGTCCCTCCAGCTGTTGCAAAACTACAAATCCCAGCATGCCCGGACAGCCGTTGGCTGTCCGGGCATGCTGGGAGTTGTAGTTTTGCAACAGCTGGCGGCACCCTGGATGGAAAACACCACTGTATACTGAGAATATATGGAACTCAATGACAAAACTGTATGCAGTAAGCTCTTAGTGTCCCTCTAGTGGTGGCTAGAGATGAGCGAACTTACAGTAAATTCGATTCGTCACAAACTTCTCGGCTCAGCAGTTGATGACTTTTCCTGCATAAATTAGTTCAGCTTTCAGGTGCTCCAATGGGCTGGAAAAGTTGGATACAGTCCTAGGAGACTCTTTCCTAGGAATGTATACACCTTTTCCAGCCCACCGGAGCACCTGAAAGCTGAACTAATTTACGCAGGATAAGTCATCATCTGCCGAGCCGAGAGGTTCGTGACGAATCGAATTTACTGTAAGTTCGCTCAGCTCTAGTGGTGGCTGCAGGAAGTGTTAAACTGTAAAATATCTACTCTGTAATATCCAAGGGAGGGCACATTCACACCACATTTTTTGCAATACAGTTCCCGTATCAGGTTTTTGACGAACTGATTCCTCAAAACCGGACTAAACTGTATCAAAACGTGTGGACAAATTTTAACCCATATATGGTTTTAAAAAAAAATGTCCGGTTGCATCCGCTTTTTAAGAAAAAATTTATACGTTTAACTTTTTCACTCAATTATGAATAAAGTTTCACTTGTTTGATTGAAATTCCAACAAAAAAAACTGTATGGTGAAAAAACAGATGGAACTGTAAGCACATACTGTTCCATACGGTTCCCATTGACTCCCTTTAAAAAAAAAAAAAGTGTACGTTCCAATACGGTTTTTCACCCGGACCAAAAACCGTGGTAGACTCCGGTTTTGGGTACGGGGAAAAAAACAACTTACAAAACCGTACAGGACGCAACGGACACAACCTGATGCATCTTTTGGCATACGGTTTTCAATGGAGAGTCAATGCATACGGTGTTCACATTGAAAACCGTGTATGGGAATTTTATTGCAAAAACGTGGTGTGAACCCAGACGAACACATGATGTGCCTGTTCTTGCTTATCATTTATCCTCTGTCGCCCCCCCAGGAGGTGGTGTTATGGCGTAAAGGAGACATCGTGAGGAAGAGCATGTCTCACCAGGCCGCCATTGCCTCTCAGAGATTCGAGGGAACCCACCCCGACAACCGGCCTCGGCACAGCGGGGCGGCTGCAGCAGACCAAGAGGACGAGTGACTGCTTGTTGAGTAACAGAAACAGGTTCAACAATGACTCAGCAGCGACTGGACCCCTCCAAGCCCACCCGTTCACCACCCGCGAGGACACTTTGGTGGGTCAAGCTTGCAGAGGGATGAGACCAGCTTCACTTTACCGGGGGGGGGGGGTCGGCTGTCCGTTCCTCTCGCTGCTACTTGACGTTTAGTAACGTGGGGTTGGGAGGGAGAAAACGGGGGGCCTGGCCCCTTTAACCCTTTGTGTTTATATACTTTTTAATGATCTTATCGGCTTGTAATTATCACAGGCAGTCCCTCCATTGAAGCCCACTACGTCTGGACGGAGAACCAAAGGGTCGACCTTTTTACGCAGGGAAGGGTCTTTACGTATGACAAGTGCCCTCTTCACCCCGTGGTTGTAGAGTTAGTGCTGACCTCCACTTATCGGTGTCTCTGTGCCAGTAAAGGACCTGTCTGTCCATTCCAAGCGCCTCTCTCACATGTGATTCTGCCCAGACCACTAGAGGCAGTATCCAGTCTGCATGACCCCTCCCTATCCTTTCATCATGTACATTATATACATATAAAGTCTTTATTTAAAGGGAGATATCTAGCAATTTCCAGCTGACAGGAAGAACAAGTGACCGGGTCCGTACGTCAGTGCTAAGTCTTGAAGGTATATGTAGTTGTCTATTTAAGGGACATAAGATTTTTTTGCCTTCCTATCCGAATGAGCGAGATAAGGGGGTATGTGAAAATTCCTATTATTGAGCCGTATTTCCCATGTGAGATGATGGAGGGCGTAATGCCCTTTCAGCTTCTATTGCAGTGTTCTCCAAACAGTGGGCCTCCAGCTGTTGCAAAACTACAACTCCCAGCATGCCCAGAAAGGCAAAGGCTGTCTAGGCATGCTGAGCATTGTAGTTTTGCAACAGCTGGAGGCACACTGTTCTATTGTCTTATATGGGACTAAACCAGTTTCCCCAGACTTGCTAATCTCGGGCAACAGTAGCTTATTGCGTTGTTACCCATGGGGACCCTTAGCAGAAATAATGCTGGTATGAATGTCCTATAGTGTGCGCACACAATACAGTGAACTAGTTCTTAAAGGGCCAGTAATACTTTAGTGCAGCAGTGTTATGCCAGGAGCAGCCGATCACACACTTATGATGTCTATCGAGGGTCTCTGCACTGGGGATATGTGTTAAAGCAGTGATCATGGTGGTGTCTGCACTATCTGTCAAATTGAAGAATAGTCTAATAAAGTGTTTCCTAACTGGATGTCTCCAACTGTTGCAAAACTACAACTCCCAGCATGCCTGGACAGCCAAAGGCTGTCCGGGCCTGCTGGGAGTTGTAGTTTTCCAACAGCTGGAGGCACCCTGCTTGGAAAACACCACTGTATACTGAGAGTATATGGAACTCTATGATAAAGCTGTATGCAGTAAGTTCTTGGTCTCCCTCTAGTGGTGGCTGCAGGAAGCCTAAACTGTACAAGATCTCTGTACAATGTTTGGGCATGCTAGGAGTTGTAGTTTTAGGCACCCAGGTTGAGAAACATTAGTCTGATACGTGGCCGAAAACAAAGTGAATTCACCTGCCCTGCAGTTTTGGCCATCTGAACCTTTTTAAAGTGGTTGTGGCATTTTGTAAACTTAGTTTTGCAACATCTGGAGGCACCCTGGTTTGGAAACACTGGGATATGGAATATCTAGCTGATTACAGGGGCCCCACTATTGCTCAACCGGCTGCTCTAGTCTAATGGAAGACTGGGGTCTCTGTTCTCGATCACAGTGGGTGGACCCACCGTGATGAACTAGTTATCCACTATACTTTTACAAGATGGCACAACCCAACAGTGACCTCCATTATGTCAGTCTGGCATGGTTTTGGTTAATAGCATTGCGCTTTGATAAAGGTCCAGAGGTTCTGACTAGAGATGAGCGAACTTACAGTAAATTCGATTCGTCACAAACTTCTCGGCTCGGCAGTTGATGACTTTTCCTGCATAAATTAGTTCAGCTTTCAGGTGCTCCCGTGGGCTGGAAAAGGTGGATACAGTCCTAGGAGACTCTTTCCTAGGACTGTATCCACCTTTTCCAGCCCACCGGAGCACCTGAAAGCTGAACTAATTTATGCAGGATAAGTCATTAACTGCCGAGCCGAGAAGTTCGTGACGAATCGAATTTACTGTAAGTTCACTCATCTCTAGTTCTGACCTTTTTAGAAGCCTCGTCCATTGGGTGCTGAAGCTGTTCCTGCAGTTTTAACCCATTAATTACAGTACTCTATATAAGCTATTTGACTACAGCTCCCAGTATGCTGCCAGGACAGCCAAAACTACAACTCCCAGCATGCCTGGGCATGCTGGGAGTTGTAGTTTTGCAGCAGCTGGAGGCACCTTGGTTTGGAAATACTGTTGCTAGGGGATGATTTTTTTTTTTTTTCTGGAATTTCCGTTAAAGTCCTGCTTTAGTCTAATGTGCATTGTGACTTAAAGGCAATCTGTTCCTCCTAATGTACCTATGACATGGCTAACTGTTCTACATGTGCGATGGAACTGAAGAGGTTAAATTACCAATCGACTCTCCTCTAAATGTCTCCTATACAGTTGGTCGGTGTTCCCTCAACAGCCATCTGGGCATGCTATGGAGCCACAGGTTTAAGTAACACTGTCAGGGCAAGATGGGAGTTGTAGTTTTGCAACAGCTGAGGAACCACAGGTTTCAGACTATTGCTCCAAGACTGTTTCCCAACCAGGGTGCCTCCAGCTGTTGCAAAACTAACACACTCAGCATGCCCAGACAGCCAAAGGCTATCTGGGCATGCTGGGAGTTGCAGTATTGCAACAGCTGGAGGCACTCTGGTTGGGGAAACACTGGCCTAGACCATCACAGGCTGCAGGGGAACTACAAGTGTCAGCAAGACTAAGGATAGTGTAGGGAGGCAAGGCACATCTAACCTAGAGCCAAAGGCTGTCTGGCATAGAGGGAGTTGCAGTATTGCAACAGCTGGAGGCACTCTGGTTGGGAAACACTGACATAGACTATCACAGGAAGCAGGGGAACTAAAAGTCCCAGCAAGACTAAAGATAGGGGGGCGGCGGCGGCAAGGCATATCTAGCAAAGGCTGCCCAGGCATGCTGATGGTTGTAGTTCTGTAACAGCTGAAGGCATGCTGGTTGAGGAAAGCTTATACCCGGTAAGGAAGGGGAGTGCTAAGGTCATTTAGCAGAAGGCATAACTGTGCTACAATATAGAATTTAAGGAGAAAACTCTAGATTTGTCGTTTTATAGGATAATTTGCATATAGAGGAAGAGTGCAGCACCTGCAGAATGCAGCAGTGAGGTCACATGTTCAATGGATAATCTGCAGTATGGGGTCCAGTCCTGTTTACAAAGGATAATGGATGCAACATATAAGGGTCATTTATCTCCCCCTCTTGTGCTTTTAAGCCGTCATCTCATTGACATACAGTGGTGCACCATTGCTATATTTTTGGATCTAGAATAAAATTGGGCAGGTTTAAGGGCAGCGTTTCCCCACAATCTGTTGCAAAAACTACAACTCCCATCATGCCCTGATAAAGGCTATGAGGGCATTATGGGACTTGTAGTATATAGATAGCCATATATTGGGAAACAAAGCCTTAGAATGGTGGTTTCCAAACTGCGGACCACCAGCTGTTGGGAAACTACAACTCCCAGCATGCCCGGACAGCCAACGGCTGTCCGAGCATGCTGTTGAATTGTAGTTTTGCAACAGCTGGAGGTCAACAGTTTGGAGACCACGGACCTATAATATACCATATACAGTTGACTAAATGCCCCTACTAGAAATGAGCGAACTTACAGTAAATTTGATTCGTCACGAACTTCTCGGCTCGGCAGTTGATGTCTTATCCTGCATAAATCAGTTCAGCTTTCAGGTGCTCCGGTGGGCTGGAAAAGGTGGATACAGACCTAGGAGACTCTTTCCTAGGACTGTATCCACCTTTTCCAGCCCACCGGAGCACCTGAAGGCTGAACTAATTTACGCAGGATAAGTCATCAACTGCCGAGAAGTTTGTGACGAATCAAATTTACTGTAAGTTCGCTCATCCCTACCCCACTGAATGTAGGATTAAACGTGAATGATGGCAGTATCAGTATTATTGCTTTAACTCAAATAATAAAACAACCTTAGATTACAAAGTATTTCAAGTCGATACACTACAATAATATCCGGTGTATAACAATGTATCGATAACGTCTGTCACCGATGTATCCATATGAGAGATTGCACTTTTATCCCATGGCCTCAGAAACACCAGCTAGATTGTAAGCTCTTGAGACCCAGGTCGTGGCGGTGCCCCAGCTACGTATCCAGTAACGGCGCTGCGAACCAGAAACATTTCGACACGTTGAAGAGGAGATTCAAGTTTAACAAAGATCAACATGGCGAACTCCATTCCGATCAGTGTTTTTATTTCCCCTCCATGTCTATTCATTGTGTTATAAATGTCTATTTTACATTGTTTTTATTAGTCTCAGATTAAAAAAAACAAAAAAAAACAGTCTCAGACAAGCGAGCAAGGTGTGCTCTGTGGTGTGGGGGGGGTGGGGGGGGGTGTTGCAAACAACGGGAAAGGTTTATCAAAAAACCTGTCAAGAAAAGTTGCTGTTGCCCATAGCAACCAATCAGATCACTGCTTTCATTTTTGAAAAGTCCTATGAAAAATGAAAGAAGCGATCTGATTGGTTGCTGTGGGCAACTCAGCAACTTTTCTTCTAGACAGGTTTTGATCTCCCAACATGTATCTATAGCAGGATGCTGTATATAATGTGATGTCATTAGTGTCACCACAGCTCGCTGTGTCAGACATTTCTGTTCCTTCATCGCTCCATGTGTCACTGTCCTTTCTGTCATCATTAAAGGGGTTATCCAGGAAAAAAACTTTATATTTATCAACTGGCTCCAGAAAGATAAACAGATTTGTAAATTACTTCTATTAAATCTTAATCCTTCCAGTACTTATTAGCTGCTGTATGATCCACAAGAACTTCTTTTTGAATTTATTTTCAGTTTTACCCTCCCTCCCCCCCCCCACCGCCTCCCGTACTGATCCTCCCTCCCCCCCACCGCCGCCTCCTGTACTGATCCTATCCCCCACCTCCTGTACTGATCCTCCCTCCCCCCCCCCCCCCCCACCGCCTCCTGTACTGATCCTCCCTCCCCCACCGCCTCCTGTACTGATCCTCCCTCCCCCCCCCACCGCCTCCTGTACTTATCCTCGCCCGTTTCCCCTTCAATGTTCAGCAGCAGATGTTTTAGGTCGTACTTTGTTTGACCACTGAGGCTGCTCATTGGCTGCAGTGGTCACCTGATGTCCGCTACTCATAACACCAGAGTGCAGACTAGGGGAACAATGCCAGAACTAAGGCTGAGGTAAGTAACACTTTATTTTCACAAAAGATTGAGGAACCCCCCCCCTATTGGAAAGGACTGACAAATCCTAGGGCGACCATAAAATTCTTAGTCACATGGATGGCAACCTGGGATTGGTTGAGCCCTGGTCTATATCATTGAACTTTAGAGATTCCATAACGTTGCATGTTTTATGATATTTATAGAGTTCGGTACAGAGATCATATTAGTGTCCGTTTCCATTGTGGCTTACAGTATCACCCCAGAAGACATCTGGCGAACATACAAACTCCAAGCATATAAACCCAGGACCCTAACACTATGGCACATGTGTTGTAGAAACAAGTAGCTGAGACTTCATCATAGGTGGTGGGTGCCAGCTCAGTCGTACAGCTGGAATTAGATAACTGTGATCCTTCCTGTTTATCCCTCTAGATGGCGCACTCTGGTACCTAATCAATTTGATGAAATAACAGTACACTGCAATGCATTAGTATTGCAGTTCACTATACAATCACATGCTTCAAGTTCCTTAGGGCCTAGGTCCAGAACTAGACCTCCAGCTGTTGTAAAACTACAACTCGCAGCAAACCTGTACCTGCTCGGAGTTGTAGTTTTGCAACAACTAGGTGTGATGTCGCAAGGGGTGTGGCCATGACATCATGACCCCCCCCCCCCCCCCCTTTAAAGCAGTGGTCTGCAAACTATAGACCTAGTTGTTGCAGAACTACAACTCCGAGCAGGTGCAGGTTTGCTGGGAGTTGTAGTTTTACAACAGGTGGAGGTCTAGTTTCTGATCACAGGGGTCTCCCAGCTGAGACCCCCGCCTCCTATAGCCTTGTATTGAAAGTACACTACAAAAAAAACACAAAGGTGGTGTCATGCCATTTATATCACTGTAAAATTACCCCCCCCCCCCCAACAAAAAAAAAAAAAAATTGCCTAATTTGTGTTGTTCCCCTTTCCCCAAAACTATTTCTGTTTTCATTTCTCCTAACAGTATATGGTAAAATAAAGGCTGCAATTAAAAAGGTACAGACTGTACAAGAATAATCCCTCATACTGCTCTGTGAATGGAAAAAATAAATTATGGCTCCCAAAAGCGAAAGTATGCCAACTTTTAATATAAACAGACATTTGAACAAAATTTGAGTATTTAAAAAAAAAAAAAAAAAAAATTACATAAAAGCAAACAAATCAAGCGGGTCAAAAACAAGCAGGTAAGTGACTTAGTCGTCGTCCGTGTCATCTTGCTCGGTGTTCTCCTCCTCCAGGCTGAGTATACAGTCATATTCCTCTATATGAAGAGAAGAGGTTGTTAAAGGGGTATTCCAGCCCCTAAAAACTTATCCCTACCCACAGAATATGGGATCAGTGCCTGATCGCTGGCGTCCGACCTCTGGGACTCCCTGCAGGACCAGGGACCGGTCTTTCCCTTGGCACACGTCCCATTCATAGTCTATGGGGGCACAGACAATACCAAACTTCAGCATACGCACCTTGTGTGAGCGGCTGCACTGATAGCCGCGCCCGAGTGAAGAGTGCCATATTTCGGAGGGGTCCGTCTGTGCTCTTGTGCTTTTGGTGCAGCTTCTTCAGTTCTGCCAGAGTAATGTAACGCTTCAGCATCCGGACAAACTGCACGTCCACCTGCAGGGGTAGAGTATAAAGTGTCTGTAGAGGCAATGCCGCCTTATACTGCTTTATAATGACACAATGTTTAAAGGGGTACTCTGCTGCGAGACATGGATAGGGGATAAGATGTCTGATCGCGGGGGGTCCCGCTGCTGTGGGCGGTTCCTGAGACACGTGTCATCTGAGAGCACTTAGAGAGAAAAGAACAACCTTAACTTCAGCAGCTCATAAGTACTGAAAGGATTAAGATTTTTTAATAGAAGTCATTTACAAATCTGTTTAACTTTCTGGAGCCAGTTGATATATAAAAAATAAAAAGTCTTTTCCTGGATAACCCCTTTAATGATAAGTTACTTTACCATACAATGACTAGGACACTAATGGGGTGCATGAAGACAGTGGACACTCACCATGGACCATTTTGGGTTGTCCTTATTACTGGAGGAATCATAATGTGGATTCTTTGGGTCAAACTGTGTATGGTCGGGGTACGCTTCCTTCACAATCTAGATGGGGAAAAAAAAAAATCATTAGTCATCTCATTTTCTTATTTATTGGTTTGACTGGACGGCATAATATAGAACATCTAATAAAGTGCTCCGGGTGTGCCTAAAATATAACCTTTAGTGAGTTACTAAAATAACCTATAATAACGTGCCTGTGCAACCAACACCAGATAAAATCACATAGCTTCCATGTGTTCTATTATTGTAGCAATGACTGGCGCATGTTGGGCTCTGCCAATCCAACTGCGCCAATTCAGTCAGATTAAATACACAAAAGTACCCCCGACGTGTTTCTACCACTTGTTCAGAAATGGTGTCATCAGGGATGTGCAAACACTAGTTTCATATAACAATATATATTGACCACAAATATGAATAGTTACGGCTGTTAGCAGTAATATGGCCACATGTCCTATTAGGAAAGAAATCTATACATAGGCTAATGGATATAGTCCATGTCACAAGAGCCCGGTGTGAAGGGAAAACTGTCCCTAAGAACCTGTAAGGAGCAAAAACACCGCCTGGTATCCTGCAGACAAACAAATCTATTCCTTCTCCGACATGGTGCCACAATATAGTCTTAGATAGCCGCCAGTCCGACCTGTAAAATAAGAGAAGACGGGCACATATGTCCGTTCAGTGTTCGCCCTGGAAAAGAAAAGGGACTGTATTGAAACAAGTCCCTATCATACTCGCGGTTCTGTAGCGTAAACTGCGGGCGTAACACAAAACCTGCTATTGCGCAGGGAGCCGGTGTTTCCCAGCTCTATTCGCTTGGTATAACGAGGTGCCAGCGTCCGACATCACTGCCGGTCAGGAGCGTAAGTTAAAGGGGTACTCCGCTGCTCATCGTTTGGAACAAACTGTTCTGAACGCTGGAGCTGGCGCCGGGAGCTCGTGTTGTCATAGCCCCACCCCCTCAATGCAAGTCTATGGGAGGGGGCGTGATGACCGTCACGCCCCCTCCCATAGACTTGCATTGAGGGGGCAGGGATATGACAACACCAGCTCCGCCCACCTCAGTGACTCACATGACAGGGGTGGCGTGTGCCGATCCAGCTAAACTGCTGCACGTCTGTCAATTCCGCTCACTGACAGTAAAGGCAATTAAAGGGGTATTCCAGGAAAAAAAAAAAATAATTATATCAACTGGCTGCAGAAAGTTAAACAGATTTGAAAATTACTTCTATTAAAAAAAAATCTTAATCCTTTCAATAATTATCAGCTGCTGAAGTTGAGTTGTTCTTTTCTGTTCTTGCAACAGTGCTCTCTGCTGACATCTCTACTTGTCTCGGGAACTGCACAGAGTAGAAGAAGAGGTTTGCTATGGGGATTTGCTTCTAAACTGGGCGGTTCCCGAGACAGGTGTCATCAGAGAGCACTTAGACAGAAAAGAACAACTCAACTTCAGCAGCTCATAAGTACTGAAAGAATCAAATTTTTTTTTTTTTTTTTTATAGAAGTAATTTACAAATCTTTTTAACTTTCTGGAGCCAGTTGATATATAAAAACTTTTTTTTTTTTCCTGGATAACCCCTTCAATTTATTGTCAAAGCGGGTTTAATAGCAGATAAATGGGTTAGAACATGAATAGTAGCCAGACGGCCAACTCTGGGCCAGATAATTTATTCAGTGCATGATAATACATGTAGGTTAGTGGGATCTTATGCCCAATAATCATATTGGGGGTTGTCATAGAACAAACGCCATGGACAGATGAGATAGTTATCATTTGCATGATGTATAGAAAATAAAATAAATGTTCCCATGGCGGTGGTTATAGGTGGAGATGAGCGAATTTACAGTAAATTCGATTCGTCACGAACTTCTCGGCTCGGCAGTTGATGATTTTCCTGCATAAATTAGTTCAACTTTCAGGTGCTCCGATGGGCTGGAAAAGGTGGATACATTCCTAGGAAAGAGTCTCCTAGGACTGTATCCACCTTTTCCAGCCCATCGGAGCACCGGAAAGCTGAACTAATTTATGCAGGATAAGTCATCAACTGCTGAGCCGAGAAGTTTGTGATGAATCGAATTTACTGTAAGTTTGCTCATCTCTAGCTCTTTCTTATGAACGAGCATGACTGGGTGTCTAGGGGACCTTGTAGGTAGTTAGGGAGGGCTGTAGCTGGCCCCTTAGGAGTTAGTGGTCACCATATTAATCTAGGGTTGCTAGGAGGTTCCTGTGCGGGACCGGCCTTTTTAGGGCAGCCCCCCCCCGCCTAGGCTCAGGGTCCATTCTTCAGTGCTACCCAGGGACAGACTAGGTGCCCATTAGGCCCATGTTATACCCCTCACCTACCCCTAGGGACACACTAATAGATATTCCCGTCATGACGTTTATTTTGTAAACTATATCCTGACCCTTTTAAACCAAGCCTGGGCATATCTGGGCATCTGGATTTTGTCTCCACACTTCTCCATTTACCTCTATCATTACATTCACCCTGTCTGAATACAAAACAAGGACATCATGACATTAGATCTGAATGCATAAGGACTATTTATCGTGTTCTCTGCCTATAACCACCGCCATGGGAACATTTATTTTATTTTCCATACATCATGCAAATGATAACCATTTCATATGGATAACTATCTCATCTGTCCATGGCGTTTGTTCTATGACAACCCCCAATATGATTATTGGGCATAAGATTCCACTAACCTACATGTATTATCATGCACTGAATAAATTATCTGGCCCAGAGTTGGCCGTCTGGCTACTATTCATGTGTTAACCCTTTTATCTGCTATTAAACCAGCTTTGACAATTTTATTGCCGATACTGTCAATGAGCGGAATTGACGGACGCGCACCCCCCCCCCCCCAGTCATGTGAGCCACGGAGGTGGGCGGAGCTTGTGTCGTCATATCCCCACCCCCTCATATCACACCCAGCCCCCTCAATGCAAGTCTATGCGAGGGGGCGTGACAGCTGTAGTCACGCCCCCTCCCATAGACTTGCATTGAGGGGGTGGGGCTATGACAACACGAGCTCCCGGCGCCGGCTTCAGCGTTCAGAACAGTTTGTTCCAAACGCTGAACAGCGGAGTACCCCTTTAACTTACGCTCCTGACCGGCAGTGATGTCGGACGCTGGCACCTCGTTATACCAAGCGAATAGAGCTGGGAAACACCGGCTCCCTGCGCAATAGCAGGATTTGTGTTACGCCCGCAGTTTACGCTACAGAACCGCGAGTACGATAGGGACTTGTTTCAATACAGTCCCTTTTCTTTTCCAGGGCGAACACTGAACGGGCATATGTGCCCGTCTTCTCTTATTTTACACGTCGGACTGGCGGCTATCTAAGACTATATTGTGGCACCATGTCGGAGAAGGAATAGATTTGTTTGTCTGCAGGATACCAGGCGGTGTTTTTGCTCCTTACAGGTTCTTAGGGACAGTTTTCCCTTCACACCGCGCTCTTGTGACATGGACTATATCCATTAGCCTATGTATAGATTTCTTTCCTAATAGGACATGTGGCCATATTACTGCTAACAGCCGTAACTATTCATATTTGTGGTCAATATATATTGTTATATGAAACTATTGTTTGCACATCCCTGATGACGCTATTTATGAACAAGTGGTAGAAACGCGTCGGGGGTACTTTTGTGTATTTCATCTGACTGAATTGGCGCAGTTGGACTGGCAGGGCCCAGCAGGGCCCAACATGCGCCAGTTATTGCTACAATAATAGACCACATGGAAACTGATTTTATTTGGTGTTGGATGCACAGGCACATCATTATAGGTTATTTTAGTAACTCACTAAAGGTTATAATTTTGGCACACCCGGAGCACTTTATTAGTTGTTCTATATTATTTAGTCTCTGATGCTGGTTGACGGTTACGCATAAGCGTGGTTCTACACAGGACCAATCATCTAATGCTGAGTTACTTATCTGTTTTGATTGGACGGCACCTGACATACGCGCCAACTGTCCTGATTTTGGCAGAATAATCCCATGAACTGGACCACACAAAAAGGGTAGTGGTTTATGCAAACCCCACCTTAGGCTATGTTCACACAGTGGAATTTTCGAGCAGAATTCCCCTGGAAAATTCTGCAAGGAATTTCAGCAAAATTTACTGCACGTTGAATTGAATGGGGATTCCATGGTCCCATTTACGCTTTCTGGATTCAGCAAAAACAATGAACAGGTCTTAAAATTTTGCATAATTCTTGGCTGAATTCCATTGAACTCAATAGGGCTTTGAATTTCTGCAACATTCTGTGTTTTGAAGACATAGAAGTTCTTCTGAAATTCCACAAAACTGCAAAAATTCATCAGCAAGCTTTGCAATATGGAATTTAAAGGGGTTATCCAGGAAAAAAAAAATTTTTTTTATATATCAACTGGTTCCAGAAATTTTAAACAGATTTGTAAATTACTTCTATAAAAAAAAATAATAATCTTAATCCTTTCAGTACTTATGAGCTGCTGAAGTGGAGTTGTTCTTTGTGCTCTTTGATGACACGTGTCTCAAGAACTGTCCAGGGTAAAAGCAAATCCCCATAGCAAACCTCTTCTACTCTGTGCAGTTACCGAGACAAGTAGGGATGTCAGCAGAGAGCACTGCTGCCAGACAGAAAACAACAACTCGACTTCAGCAGCTGATAATTATTGGAAGGATTAAGATTTTTTAATAGAAGTAATTTACAAATCTGTTTCACTTTCTGGAGACATTTGATATATATATGTTTTTTCCTGGAATACCCCTTTAAGTGAACATAGCTTAACATGGGGAATTTCCAATTTTGGCAGGAAAATCCAATAAACTCAACTTGAAAATAGATGGGGTTTATGCAAATCCCACACAAGAGGAGACCTATAATATATATTTTTTGGTTGCAAGACAACCCTGTCAACTGGACCACAAAAGGGTCATTATAGAATTTGCAATAGGGCTGAGGATCCTCACCGCACGCCTGTGGTTATGGCAGTGCTTCCCAACCAGGGTGGGAAACACTGCAAAACTACAACTCCCAGCATGCCCGGACAGCCTTTGGCTGTCCGGGCATCCTGGGAGTTGTAGTTTTGCAACAGTTGGAGGCACCCTGGTTGGGAAACACTGGGTTATGGGAATACACTGTAATAATAGTGTTATAATTCAGATATTATTGACAATGTTTTTATTTTATTTATTTTTTTTAAGAGCCGAGGCGCGTGCTCTCTATCAACCAAAGTGCAAGAAAAAGTGCAAACGTGTCACACAAAAAAAAAAGTGCACAAAGGATGCGGTCTATCGCTAAGCCCTTCTCCGACAGGAGAGAGTCCCCCAACAAACCTACCCTTCACCTCCGGGCCAAAAGGCACCTGCAAGGTTCCAGGTTCGATGACCCCTTTTCGCCGAAGCTACTAAGGGGCCGAAAATGCTCCTGGCTTCAACCCAGGCGTTAGCCAAGGTATCAGCCGAGGAGCCGTATACTGATGGCATCTTAACCGAAGCCAAGATGCCCAGGGGTTGCAGGGAGGTGAGGAACCTAATGGCCACACACACCTCCCCTAGACCGCCAGGAGGGACACCCAGAAGGGCTACCGCATCCTGCCAATCCTGTGTACAAAAACAACACGTAAAAGTGGCACAGTAACAAACAAAAAAATAATAAATAAGTGGATAAGTGCAGATATACTGCCCGTTCATCCAGCCGGATCTATAAACATTTCCCGGATCTTAGCCAGAAGGCCGGGATACCAAGGGTGAGTGCCAAAGGTGAAGAGTAATGGTGCAGTGCGTTCACTCAGTGAGTTATAACACCCAGTGAGTTTCGGCACCTCAGGGTCACCACTCCCCGAGGCACAGAAGTACCTCGGCTCTACACCCCTCTACCTCATGGCGAGACCCGGAGGAAACAGGTCACATCAGGACAGCCATTAAGCTGGTTATGTGGCACCAGCCCCGGAACACCGGCTCCTCCATGCAGCATCCATCCTACATCAATGGCAGAGACTAAACCACTGATAAGAACAGATACTACACTTGATCTTAGCCAAAAGGCCGAGAAGCGATACTATTGACAATATGGAGTCATTTCAACACCATCAGACCAAGCAAGAAACCCGCACCCACGAGGCCCACCTTGACGATCCCAGCGATGCCGGGCTCCTTACAGTTGCTGTGATAGAAGAAAGCCTCCTGCCCGATCTTCATTGCTCTCATGAAGTTTCTCGCCTGGAGAGACAACAGTGTGAAAAATAAAATCGCAAACAATTCCCAAAAAATAGATCCGATTCTATAGAGAATCTCTGTCAATGTCTCTGACCTGGTAATTCCGGACGCCGTCCCAGCATTCCGTCTGCTTAGGTTGCGCTTTCAGGTCTTCTATTCCAAACTAGAAGAGAAGTAAAAAAAATAAAAACACACCTGACACAAGTATTTATAACAATGTGCTCCCCATCATTACTAGACTTAAAGGGGTACGCCGGTGGAAAACTTTTTTTTTTTTTGTATCAACTGGTGCCAGAAAGATAAACAGATTTGTAAATGACTTCTATTAAAAAATCTAAATCCTTCCAGTACTTATTAGCTTCTGAATACTACAGAGGAAATTCTTTTCTTTTTGGAACACAGAGCTCTCTGCTGACATCACGAGCACAGTGCTCTCTGCTGACATCTCTGTCCATTTTAAGAACTGTCCAGAGTAGGAGAAAATACCCGTAGCAAACATATGCTGCTCTGGACAGTTCCTAAAATGGACAGAGATGTCAGCAGAGAGCACTGTGTTCCAAAAAGAAAAGAATTTCCTCTGTAGTATTCAGCAGCTAATAAGTACTGGAAGGATTAAACCATTTTAATAGAAGTCATTTACAAATCTGTTTAAAAGGGGTACTCCGCCCCTAGACATCTTATCCCCTATCCAAAGGGATAACATGTCTGATCGCGGGGGTCCTGCCACTGAAAACCTCCACTTTTTTTTTTTTTTAAGATCAACTGATGCCAGAAAGCTAAACAAGTTTGTAAACTACTTCTATTAAAAAAAAAATCTTAATCCTTCCAGTACTTATCAGCTGTTATGATCCATAGGAAGTTTTTTCTTTTTGAATTTCCTTTCTTTCCATCCTTTCAGATGCGTCTCACCCAGGGGTCAAGTCCAGGGGGAAAAAAGTGAGGGAACTCGCCCAAGATTTCTACTCAAGGGCTGGTCCTGCGGGACTCCTGCTAATGGTAACGGTGGCCCTGATGTGGAAAAGTGCAGGAACTCAGTTCCCACGCATTCCTGCAGGACTTGAGCCCTGGTCTCACCAGTGTATGGCCGCCGGTCTCCTACTGCGACGGACTCAAATAGAAGTGTGGCTGGCAATGAGTGCTAAGTGCAGGCACTTTCGGAATCCCGGCTCGGCCATCTAAACCGCCACTCTGGCAGGAATGTGATGTTATTCTTGTGGCGTCTCGTAGTGGGTGACGTCAGAGGATAGAAGCGGCCTGTCCCGTAGCGGGCCCCCCTCTTTTTTTATTTTATTTTTTTTACTTGGTCTGCACTCTGTCCCTCCCTCTCAGCCCAGCCCTATATAAATTAGCAGGAAGCTACACAGGGCCCCTTCCTTTCTGGCAGCCTCCCAGTCTGACTGGGAGCACATGGTAAGTGAGCTTTTACACCTTGTTCACAGTGGTGTGGTGCTGTGCGGCGTCCATTGCTGCCGTGGCACCGTGTCTATGGGGAGGTGCGACCCTGGGACTGGTTTGAGTGGCATTGGGGCTGCTCTGCCAGTGGGTCGTTTCTCCCCCCCCCCCCTGGGATGTTAGGGACCCGCTACTTACATGTGGCCGTGACGTGGCTAGTGGGCTTGCACTTTATGATCATAAAGTACACTAACGACCTGTTCGTTTAATAAATGTTGCTGAGAAGCATTAGATCACTGTGCATGTTGTGGATGTGCGACAATGTCTGTTTTCTCTATTTGAATCCAGTACAGTATGTGATAACACTATGTTAGTAAGGTATACGTCTTGGGGTGATACTTTTATTGGACTACTATTTTCTTTTATAGGAATACCACTTTAACTAAGGAAAGTAGTGGTCTTAAAGGGGTACTCCGCCCCTAGACATCTTATCCCCAATCCAAAGGAAAGGTGATAAGATGTCTGATCGCGGTGGTCCTGCCACTAGGGACCCCAGACATCCGGTGCATGGAGCGGACCTCACTCCGTGCCGGATGACTGGCGATGCAGGGCAGAGGCTCATGACGTCACGTCACGCGGTTTAGACGGCCGAGCCGGGATCCAGAGAGGCAGAGTGCCCGCACTTATTGCCAGCCACACTTCTGAGAGACCTCCCAGTACTTTCGCAGATACAATGAGCGAGCTTGAGGAAAACAGCTCCATGACATCTATTTGGGTCCGTCGCAGCACGAGACCAGCGGCCATACACTGGTGAGACGCACCTGAACTGTTTTGATATGAACTGCCTATAACGGGACGTATCCACTATTCTCTTCAGAAATATTGTAGCGTGGACAAATAATCGGAGTGGCGGATTATCAGTTGCCGGTTTATCAGGATATCACCATTGTGCATGAGCAAGTGAAAATCTAATCCAAACATTGCATTTATCTAGAAACAGTGCTACTTTAACATCTCCACCACTAGGGCCCAGAGGTAGGAAAGTATTATTAGTGCTTGTTTTAATAGATTTGTGTAATTTTCTATATTTTCTATAATAAATATTCTGTGACATTGAAGCACACTCTGTTTGGAATCTATACCTTATAACATTATGCACCATTTTTAATGGTGGTGTCTAGAAATGAGCGAACTTACAGTAAATTCGATTCGTCACGAACTTCTCGGCTCGGCAGTTGATGGCTTATCCTGCATATTTTAGTTCAGCTTTCAGGTGCTCCGGTGGGCTTGAAAAGGTGGATACATTCCTAGGAAAGAGTCTCCTGGGACTGTATCCACCTTTTCCAGCCCACGGGAGCACCTGAAAGCTGAACTCATTTATGCAGGAAAAGTCATCTACTGCCGAGCCGAGAAGTTCGTGACGAATCGAATTTACTGTAAATTCGCTCATCTCTAGTGGTGTCCTTGAGGTGTGGTTATTGATATTTTTGCACAAATGCTATTGTTACGTGATGTTACATCTCAATGGAATTAAATGGGTACTCTGCTGCTCAGCATTTGGAACAAACTGTTCTGAACGCTGGAGTCGGGAGCATGTTATGTCATGGCCCCGCCCCCTGATGACGTCACACCCCACCCCTAAATGCCCCCTCCCATAGACTTGCATTGAGGGGGCGGGGTGTGACATCATCAGTGGGCATGGTTATGACGTCACGAGCTCCCGGCGCCGACTCAGTTTGTTCCAAATGCTGAGCAGCGGAGTACCCCTTTAATATTACCCAGAGGACTGGCACTAGAGGGCGCAGTTTCTCTCATTCTCCTCTGCTTTTACCTTCATGTCCATACCCTTCTCCATGCGGCTCTCAGGCTCAGACTTCATCAGCCAGTAGTGATATTCTTCCTTCGGATTCTCACTAGGGCTGGCGCTCACAGTCACTTTCTTCCGAACCCTCCCGACCTTCTTCACCACTCGGCCGTCCCCTGGATTATTTCGCTGGTCATTCTTGTCTTTAGCAGCTGTGTAGTAATAAAGATTATTCTAAAATTAGTCAAAATAATTTTTATTTTTTATTCTATTTATGAATTTTATTGGAGAAGCCAGGCAGCTGCTGAGACAACACCACACTGACAATGAAAGGACTACACAAATTCCTAATCGGGAGAGAGGGAGGAGCAAGGGAGCAGCTGAGACAGCATCCCACTGACAACGAGAGGACCACACAACTTCCTGACAGTAGTGAATACACAAAAGCATGCTGAAGCCAGTACAATGTGTATGTTTTCTATTCCCCTTTTTGTAGTTTTTACTTGGTCTGCACTCTGCCCCTCCTCCTCAGCCCAATCCTTTATTAAGTAGCAGGTAGCTACACAGGGCCCTTTCATTTCTGGGAGCACATGGTAAGTAAGATTTTACACCTTGTTCATAGTGGTGCGGTGCTGTGCGGCGTCCATTGTTGCCGTGGCACCGTGTCTATGGGAGGCGCGGCCCAGGGACTGGTTTGAGTGGCATTTGGGGCTGCTCTACCAGTGGTTCATTCCCCCTGTGGGCACTGGTGTTGCGGCGTTGGTGGTCGCCGTCCAGTGCTATGCCATTTTATGCTAGGGATGTTAGGGACCCGCTACTTACAGGTGTCCGTGACGTGGCTAGCGGGCTTGCACTTCATGATCATAAAGTACACTAAAGTTCTATTTGACTACTATTTTCTTATATAGGAATACCCCTTTAACTGAGGAAAGTAGTAGTCTTAAAGGGGTACTCCGCCCCAAGACATCTCATCCCCTATCCAAAGGATAGGGGATAAGATGTCTGACCTCGGAGGTCCTGCCACTAGGGACCCCCGCGATCTCGGCTGCAGCACCCCAGACATCCGGTGCATGGAGCGAACTTTACTCCGTGCCGGATGACTGGAGAGGCGGGGCAGAGGCTCATGACGTCACAAGCCTCCGGCACTGTACCTGCCGCTCTAAACTAATGCCAGGTGCAGCAGGGAGATCGCGGGGGTCCCCAGCGGCGGGACCACCGCGATCAGACATCTTATCCCCTATCCTTAGGATAGGGAATAAGATGCCTAAGGGCGGAGTACCCTTTTAAGGGAAAGAACCATGAAGAGGGCCCAATGCCAAACCTCCTGGCCTTACCTGCAGCCGGTGACGTCACGCGCTTCCTTTTAGTTTGTGGCATGATTCACATCAATCCCTAAAAATATAGAAACATTTTGTTTGCACCAAAAATACCGGCATCAAATCTCTAAAGCTGGACAGATGAATTTTAGGGTGTCACATGACAGTAGGTTTAGACGACACATTTTGCCTGGATGACATCACTTCCGAGGAGTGATGTCATCCAGCCAAAATGTGTCGTTCAAACATACGGTCACGTGACACCCTAAAATGATATGGAGCTGTGTTATCTGGGTCTGCTGGGAGTTGTAGTTACACAACAGCTTTCAAGCTTAGCCATAAACTAATTCTAATACATATATTAGTTAGTAAACCAGTGTTTCCCAACTAGGGTGCCTCCAGCTGTTGAAAAACTACAACTCCCAGCATGCCCGGACAGCCGTTGGCTGTCCGGGCATGCTGGGAGTTATAGTTTTTCAACAGCTGGAGGCATCCTGGTTGGGAAACACTGCACTAAACAAAGGAACTGCTTTGACAGAACTACAACTTCCAGCATGACCACTCAAGAAAACCTATGTCTTACAATACTAACATTCCTCCATACATCCCATGTGAGCTACCCACCACTGTTACCTAACAGCTGCGGCTCCTTTAAGACGCGCCTCCCAAGCTTAGCCAATCAGCACGTTATAAAATATACAGAGCTCCGCCCAGCGTCGCGCGGTTTCCTGGGAAATGTAGTCTTGACGCGCTACCCGTGTACAAGCGTATCCACAGCATAGGAACTACAGCTACCGTGATGCACCGGTTGCCCGGCCGGTTTACAGACATGGCGGTCGGATTCAGACTAGGGTCCCTGTCCTCTCGGTTGTTCAGAAATGTATTCCGCGGGACGACGGCGACTCCCAGCAGAGGAATAGCTTCCGTGATAGATCGTAAGGGCGTGAAGGGGTTAAAATTCTAAAGGGGTGGAGTCAGCGCTAATATATTGACCTTCTGCCGTTCAATGACTGAGGGCGCAGGATCACGTGATTGACGCTTGGCGTCAGACATGCTGGTGGTGGGGAGGTCATGTGACTTGCAATGACGAGTGTCATGTGACTAACTTATCTTTGCTTTGATTGGCTAGAATAGATATTGGAGGAGATTTATCAAAACTTGTGTGGGAAAAGTGAAGCAGTTGCTCGTAGCAACCAATCAGATCGCTTCTCTCATTTTTCTAAGAGGCCTTTTTTTTAAAACGAAAGAAGCGATCTGATTGGTTGCTACGGGCAACTACTCCATTTTCCCTCTTCACAGGTTTTGATAAATCTCTCCCATTGTGTGTATTTCTCTATAAAGCAGTGTTTCCCAATCAGGGGGCCTCCAGCTGTGGCAAAACTACAACTCCCAGCGTGCCCGGACAGCCAACGGCTGTCCGGGCATGCTGGGAGTTGTAGTTTTGCAGCTGCTGGGGCCACACTGAATGGGAAACACTGCTATAGAGCATTAGATGAAATAGATGATGTTGCCAATAGCAACAACAATTTTCGGAGATGTGATACCAGAAAATTCTCTGCTATGGTCCGGGTCTTATTTTTACCGATACAGCTCCTATAGCCTACAGATATATATAAATGTGTGTGTGTGTGTATATTATATATATGATCCCAAGAGAGCAGCACTCCTATACGTCCATGTAAAGGTGATAGGGTGCACACAGTCGCATTAGATCCTTCGTTTGCCATATATATATATATATATCATGTTGGGGCCAGGACCAATCATTACGCAGAGGATACGTTATGGCTGCAGCGTGTGATACCGTCCTCTTATTTTTGCAGCTTCTATTGGGTTGGGTGAAGAGCAGAAGGAGTTTCAGAAAGTGGCTTTCGACTTTGCCGCCAATGAGATGGCTCCGAACATGGCGGTATGGGATGAAAAGGTGAGGACCGCGGTAAACTGAAGGAGGGGATCCGCTGGATGTTGACCAGAGTTGTTGCTGATATTGATTGCTTCTGAGCCTTCTCTGCATACGCTCAGTCCTACCTCCAGACCCCTTTGGGCCCCCGTGTACCTTCTCTGTTCACTTCTTCTAGACTCCTCAGCCCCCCTCTTCTGGATTCCTCTGTTTCCCTCTTCCAATCCCCTCTGTCTCCACCCCAGATTCCTCTGCATCTCAGTAGGCTCCCTCTGTCCCCCTCCTCTGAACCCCTCTGTCTCCACCCCCTTGCCCTCTGCTCTGGACTCATCTTTTCCTCCCCCGGACCCCTTTGCCCCCCCTCCACTAGACTCCTCGTTCTCCCTTTTCTAAACCCTTCTGTCCCACTTCTTTGTTCCTTTCCTCCAGTCACCTCTGTTGCCTACTCCGGACCATCTTCCCCTTCCTCTGGACCACTCTATGCTCCCTATATTCCCCTCCTCCAAAATTCTCTATCCCCACCTCCAGATCCCCTGCTTCTTTCTCTGGACTCCTATGATCCCCTTCTCAAGAGCCATAACCCCTCCCCCCCCCCCCCCCCTCCTCCCTGATTCCTCTGTCCCCTCCTCGGACCCCCCATCTCTAAGCCCCTCTGTCCCCTCCAGATTTTTCTGGCAGCCATGGTTTTGCCATCTTTCATGGTCCCTAGTATTAGATCTTCAGCTATTTTAGCGGGCAGTTCAGCTGCGGTTTATGACCTCTCTTAGTTTCATATTGGGCTGTAATAGATAAGGTTACCCCCACTTAGCGCATCTTTACCCACTTTTCTTTAGCCATAGCAGCTCTGGTTTTTCAGGGTCCAGAGTGTATCCACTGCTCAAAAAATAAAGGTAACACTTACACAACACAATGTAACTCCAAGTCAATGACACTTCTGTGAAATCCCACTGTCCACTCAGGAAGAACACTGATTGACAATCAATTTCACATGGAACAGACAACAGGTGGAAATTAGAGGCAATTAGCAAGACACCCCCAATAAAGGAGTGGTTCTGCAGGTGGTGGCCACAGACCACTTCTCAGTTTCTATCCTTCCTGGCTGATGTTTTGGTAGCATGAGAGGGAGTCTACAACCCACACAAGTGGCTCAGGTAGTGCAGCTCATCCAGGATGGCACATCAATGCGAGCTGTGGCATGAAGGTTTGCTGTGTCTGTCAGCGTAGTGTCCAGAGCATTGAGGCGCTACCAGGAGACAGGCCAGTACATCAGGAGACGTGGAGGAGGTCGTAGGAGGGCAACAACTCAGCAGTAGGACTGGTACCTACGCCTTTGTGCAAGGAGGAGCACTGCCAGAGCCCTGCAAAATGACCTCTAGCAGGCCACAAATGTGCATGTGTCCACTCAAACAGTCAGAAACAGACTCCATGAGGGTGGTATGAGGGCCTGATGTCCACAGGTGGGGGTTGTGATACAGCCCAACACCGTGCAGGACGTTTGGCATTTGCCAGAGAACACCAAGATTGGCAAATTCGCCACTCGCGCCCTGTGCTCTTCACAGATGAAAGCAGGTTCACACTGAGCACGTGACAGAGTCTGGAGATGCCGTGGAGAACGTTCTGCTGCCTGCAACATCCTCCAGCATGACCGGTTTGGTGGTGGGTCAGTAATGGTGTGGGGTGGCATTTCTTTGGGGGGGGCCGCACAGCCCTCCATGTGCTTGCCAGAGGTAGCCTGACTGCCATTAGGTACCGAGATGAGATCTTCAGACCCCTTGTGAGACCATATGCTGGTGCGGTTGGCCCTGGGTTCCTCCTAATACAAGACAATGCTAGACCTCATGTGGCTGGAGTGTGTCAGCAGTTCCTGCAAGAGGAAGCTATTGATGCTATGGACTGGCCGCCCGTTCCACAGACTTGAATCCGATTGAGCACATCTGGGACATCATGTCTCGCTCCATCCACCACAGACTGTCTAGGAGTTGGCGGATGCTTTAGTCCAGGTCTGGGAGGACATCCCTTAGGAGACCATCCACCACCTCATCAGGAGCATGCCCCAGGCATTGTAGGGAGGTCCTACGGGCACGTGGAGGCCACACACACTACTGAGCCTCATTGTGACTTGTTTTAAGGACATTACATAAAGTTGGATCAGCCTGTAGTGGGGTTTTCCACTGTGATTTTGAGTGTGACTCCATATCCAGACCTCCATGGGTTGATACATTTGATTTCCATTGATAATTTTTGTGTGATTTTGTTGTCAGCGCATCTAGGATGTGTTATCTTAGTGTTCTCTTTATTTTTTTGAGCAGTGTCCATCAGTGTTTTCCAACCTGTGTGCCTCCATCTGTTCCTTCTGGTATTTGCAGTTGTGCAACAGTTGGAGACATCCTGCTTAGGGAAAATACTGATATATGTTTACACATTGCAAGGACCTATTTCAGCCCCATCCCTGATGGTCCACTATTATCAGAGAACCAGATGTAGTTCTTTTCTCTTACACAGGAAATATTCCCGGTGGAGACCATGCGGAAGGCAGCACAGCTCGGCTTTGGTGGAATTTACACCCATCCTGAGGTTGGAGGGTCAGGACTGTCTCGTCTGGATACGTCCATTATTTTCGAGGCGCTGTCTACAGGCTGTGTCAGCACCACGGCGTACATGAGCATCCACAAGTACGAGGCTATATGAGCCACATATCTTTCATCTGGATTAGTGTTTTTGTAAGATCTCCTCCACACTGCTGAATCAAAGCTAAAATTCAGCTTGTCCGCTCTCAATGGAATCAGCCACTCTTTTCCGAATTGTGTGGAATTTTCCAATTCTACGCAGAATATGTTTGGAATTGCAGTAACAATTCTGCTGTGGAATTATGGTTCTGGTCCGGGAAATAAAATAGTACTTACTAGGGATCGACCGATATCGTTTTTTTAGGGCCGATACCGATAATCGGTGCATGTTAGGGCCGATAGCCGATAACTTATACCGATATTCCGGTATAAGTTATCGGCTATTTAACCCCCTGCGACACCGCTGCAGATCATTGATTTAAAGCGGGCGCTTTAAATCAATGATCTGCAGTGGCTTTTGCGGGGCCATAGACTGCCGCCGCCACCACCCGCTTCTCTCCCCTACCTGCCAGGGTGCTCTGGGCCATCCATCCATCGTTCCTGTAGTGTCCGGGGGCGTTCCGGGTGGAGGGTGGTCCGGTCCGGGCTGTCCTTCTTCTCTGGCGGGCCTCTTCTCCACTCCGGGCAGGCTCCGGCCTAGTACGCTGCATAGACGCCATTGCGCAGTGACGCCCGTGCGCAGCGACGCACCTGACGTCACGGCGTAGCGGCGTCTATGCAGCGTACTAGGCCGGAGCCTGCCCGGAGTGGAGAAGAAGACCATGGGAGAAGAAGGACAGGCCGGACCGGACCACCCTCCACCCGGAACGCCCCCGGACACTACATGAAGGAAGGATGGCCTGGACCACCCCCATTACGGGTAAGTTACATTTTTTTATTCACTCGGAGGGTGGGGCCCGACCGGTATAGCGGTATGGGAAAAAATCCATACCGGTATACCGCCTAGCATCACGGTGGGGGGTGCGACGCAGTGCGGTGGGTCGGAGGTGCGGTGCGGCGGGTCGAGGGGGTGGCGGTGCGGTGCGGGGGGCTGGGCATTATCGGCTTATCGGCAAGATAATTGCCGATACCGATAATGCCCAAAATCGTGATTATCGGCCGATAATATCGGCCATACCGATAATCGGTCGATCCCTAGTACTTACCGTTTTGGACCAGACAGTACCAGCAGGAAAAGACAAGAGACTGAAAATTGCAGCCAAGTAAAAAAATGGATGGAGAATGAGTGTTTTTTTTTTTTTTGGGCTAGAACTAACTCCAGTGGGCTGGTTTAATAAATTCTGTCCTGAAATTAAGGACAGAATTTCTGCTGTAATTCCTACACTATTCCGCTCACACAACTGATTTTGGACTGAAGACTTCTATAGGATTTTTCTGCTGAATTCCGCCTAAACAACATGTTGATTCCCATTCAGACATCAAAATTTTGCTGTGGCAATTTAGCAGTGCGCACAGAGTAGCAGATTCCCATTGAAAACAATTCTGCCTATTTCTGCCGGTACAATTTAAATTTTGATTCAGCAGTGTGGATGGGTTATTAAAGGGGTTATCCAGGAAAAAAACTTTTTTATATATATCAACTGGCTCCAGAAAGTTAAACAGATTTGTAAATTACTTCTATTAAAAAATCTTAATCCTTTCAGTACTTATGAGCTTCTGAAGTTAAGGTTGTTCTTTTCTGTCTAAATCCTCTCTGATGACACCTGTCTCGGGAACTGTCCAGTTTAGAAGAGGTTTGCTATGGGGATTTGCTTCTAAACTGGGCGTTTCCCGAGACAGGTGTCAACTGCTGGGACCTGCCGCTAATACAGGACATGTATTAACCCTTCAAAGCTGACCGCCGTGTCTGAAGCGAAAATAACCCTAACCCGGCTGCTCAGTCGGGCTGTTCGGGACCGCCGCAGTGAAATCGTGGCGTCCCAAACGGCTTACAGGACACGGGAGGGACCTTACCTGACTCCTCGGTGTCTGCTCCGTGCCGGGATCCCCTGCATGGCCGGCGCTCTCCTTCGTCGTTATCATGTCATCGCGCACGCCGTCCCGTCATCTAATAGGAGCAGAGTGCGTAGCGACGTGATGACGGCAACGGAGAGCGTGGATCTTGGGGGACACCACGAGCACGTGGTGACAGCGATGGAGCGACATCCAGGGCAGCGGTGACAGATCCGGAACGGCGGGGACAGGTGAGTATTACCTCCTATCCAGTGGTCTTCAACATGCGGACCTCCAGATGTTGCAAAACTACAACTCCCAGCATGCCCGGACAGCCAACAGAGGTCCGCAGGTTGAAGATCACTGTTAGGTGCAGAATCTTTTTTATTCTAGATTTTGCACCTTTTAACCCCTTAAGGACCAGGCCATTTTACACCTTAGGACCCGGCCATTTTTTGCACATCTGACCACTGTCACTTTAAACATTAATAACTCTGGAATGCTTTTAGTTATCATTCTGATTCCGAGATTGTTTTTTCGTGACATATTCTACTTTAACTTAGTGGTAAAATTTTTTGGTAACTTGCATCCTTTCTTGGTGAAAAATCCCAAAATTTATTGAAAAATTTGAAAATGTTGCATTTTTCTAACTTTGAAGCTCTCTGCTTGTAATTAAAATGGATATTCCAAATATTATTTTATTTTATTCACATATACAATATGTCTACTTTATATTTGCATCATAAAATTGACAAGTTTTTACTTTTGGAAGACACCAGAGGGCTTCAAAGTTCAGCAGCAATTTTACAATTTTTCACAAAATTTCCAAAATCACAATTTTTCGGGGACCAGTTCAGGTTTGAAGTGGATTTGAAGGGTCTTCATCTTAGAAATACCCCACAAATGACCCCATTATAAAAACTGCACCCCCCCAAAATATTCAAAATGACATTCAGTCAGCATTTTAACCCTTTAGGTGTTTCACAGGAATAGCAGCAAAGTGGAGAAAATTCACAATTTCCATTTTTTACACTCGCATGTTCTTGTAGACCCAATTTTTGAATTTTTACAAGGGGTAAAAGGAGAAAATGTATACTTATATTTGTAGCCCAATTTCTCTTAACTAAGCACATACCTCATATGTCTATGTAAAGTGGAGGGCTCAGAAGAGGGCTCAGAAGGGAAGGAGCGACAAGGGGATTTTGGAGCGTACGTTTTTCTGAAATGTTGCATTTAGGAAGCCCCTATGGTGCCAGAACAGGAAAAAAAAAACACATGGCATACCATTTTGGAAACTAGACCCCTTGAGGAACGTAAACTGGAATAAAGTGAGCCTTAATACCCCACAGGTGTTTCACGACTTTTGCATATGTAAAAACATTAAAAAAAAATTTCAATAAAATGTGTGCTTCCCCCCAAATTTCACATTTTTGCAAGGGTTAATAGCAGAAAATAGCCCCCAAAATTTGTAACCCCATCTCTTCTGAGTATGGAGGTACCCCATAAGTTGACATGAAGTGCACTATGGGCGAACTACAATGCTCAGAAGAGAAGGAGTCATATTTGGCTTTTTGAGAGCTAATTTTCTCGGGGGCATGTCGCATTTAGGAAGCCCCTATGGTGCCAGGACAACAAAAAATACCCACATGCCATACCATTTTGGAAACTAGACCCCTTGAGGAACGTAACAAGGGGTACAGTGAGCATTTACCCCCCACTGGTGTCTGTCAGATCTTTGGAACAGTGGGCTGTACAAAATTTTTTATTTGCACAGCCCATTGCTCCAAAGATTTGTCAGACACCAGTGGGGTGTATATTCTCACTGCACCCCTCATTACATTCCGTGAGGGGTGTAGTTTCCGAAATGGGGTCACATGTGTTTTTTTTTTTTTTTTTTTTTTTTGCGTTTGTCAAAACCGCTGTAACAATCAGCCACCCCTGTGCAAATCACCTCAAATGTACATGGTGCACTCTCCCTTCTGAGCCTTGTTGTGCGCCCCCAGAGCACTTTGCGCCCACATATGTTGCATTACAAATTGTGGGGGGCTTTTTTCCCTTTTACCTCTTGTCAAAATTAAAAGTATAGGGCAACACCAGCATGTTAGTGTAAAAAAAAATTTTTTTTTTACACTAACATGCTGGTGTAGACCCCAATTTCACCTTTTCATAAGGGGTGAAAGGAGAAAAAGCCCCCCAAAATTTGTAAGGCAATTTCTCCCGAGTACGGCGATACCCCATATGTGTCCCAAAACTGTTGCCTTGAAATACGACAGGGCTCCGAAGTGAGAGCGCCATGCGCATTTGAGGCCTGAATTAGGGATTTGCATTGGGGTGGACATAGGGGTATTCTACGCCAGTGATTCCAAAACAGGGTCCCTCCAGCTGTTGCAAAACTCCCAGCATGCTTGGACAGTCAACGGCTGTCCGGCAATACTGGGAGTTGTTGTTTTGCAACAGCTGGAGGCTCCATTTTGAAAACCGTGGCGTACCAGACATTTTTCATTTTTATTGGGGAGGGAGGGGGGCTGTGTAGGGGTATGTGTATATGTAGTGTTTTTTACTTTTTATTTTATTTTGTATTAGTGTAGTGTAGTGTTTTTAGGGTACAGTCACACGGGCAGGGGGGATTACAGCAAGTTTCCCGCTGCGAGTTTGAGCTGCCGCGCAAAATTTGCTGCATCGCAAACTTGCAGCCTGATACTCACTGTAAGCCCCCTGCCCATGTGAATGTACCCTGTACATTCACAAGGGGGGACCTCCAGCTGTTGCAAAACTACAACTCCCAGCATGCACAGTCTATCAGTGCATGCTGGTAGTTATAGTTTTGCAACAGCTGGAGGCACACGGGTTGGGAAACACTGAGTTAGGAAACAGACAATGTTTCCCAACCAGTGTGCCTCCAGTTGTTGCAAAACCACAACTCCCAAACATTCTCAGGCATGCTGGGAGTAGTAGTTCGGCAACATCTTTAGAGCCAGATGTTGCCGAACTACAACTCCCATCATGCTTGGAGTTGTAGTTTGCAACATCTGGAGGACTACAGTTTGCAGACCACTAATACAGTGGTTCTCAATCTGTGCCCTTCCAGATGTTGCAAAACTACAACTCCCAGTATGCCTGGACAGTAAGGGCATGCTGAGAATGTGTAGTTTTGCAACATCTGGAAGGGCACAGTGGTCTCCAAACTGTAGACCTCCAGATGTTGCAAAACTGCAACTCCCAGCATGCCCAGACACCAAGGGCTGTCTGGGCATGCTGGGAGTTGTAGTATACAGGGTCCCAATACAGCAATGCATGTCGCTTTACGGCGACGTGCATTGCTGTAAAGGGCCCGACCGCGGCTGAAGATCTACTCACCTGTCGCCGCCATCTTCCCCGCCGGGATCCGGGTCTTCAGGGACGAGGTAAGTACCGGGGCCGGTCCCCAGCACTCCCCCGTCCCCCGCCGCGTCCTCCGGTCTTCCTCCCGTCCTCTCCGGACTTTCATGGGCCGGGCAGGACGGGAGGAAGGAACCCCCCCCTCCTGCGATTGGTCGGTTAACTAACCGACAGATCGCAGGGTATAGGAGGAGGTGGCCGGCTTGCCACCTCGCTCCTATACGTTAGCATGGTCCTGGCTGTCTGTGACAGCCGGGATCATGCGAAATTACCGGGCGGTCGGGTCCCAGAGACCCGATCAGCCAGGTATCGCCGCAGATCGCAAGGGCGATTTCCCTTGCGATTTGCGGCGATCGCCGACATGGGGGGCCTACATGGCCCCCCTCGGCGTTTGCCCTGGATCCCTGCTGAAGGATTTCAGCAGGGATCCGCTTCCGATCTCCGCCGGGTGAGCGGCGGAGACCAGGAAAAGACATGACGTATGCATACGGCATGGGTCCTTAAGACCCAGGGTGTGAAGACGTATGCATACGTCATGGGTCCTGAACAGGTTAAAATAGGGTGCGTCTTATATGCCGGTGCGTTCTATAGGGCGAAAAATACGGTACTTAAAGGTGTTATCCAGGAAAAAACTTTTTTTTATATATCAACCTCTAGAAAGTTAAACAGATTTGTAAATTACTTCTATTAAGAAAAATCTTAATCCTTTCAGTACTTATGAGCTGAGGAAGTTGAGTTGTTCTTTTCTGTCTAAGTGCTCTGTGGTGACACCTGTCTCGGGAACCGCCCAGTTTAGAAGCAAATCCCCATAGCAAACCTCTTCTACTCCTGTGCAGTTCCCGAGACAAGCAGAGATGTCAGCAGAGAGCACTGTTGCCAGACAGAAAAGAACAACTCCACTTCAGCAGCTGATAATTATTGAAAGGATTAAGATTTTTTTTAATAGAAGTAATTTACAAATCTGTTTAACTTTCTGGAGCCAGTTGATATAGAGATATATATATATAAAAAAAAGTTTTATCCTGGAATACCCCTTTAATAATATATATAGACTATTGATTATCAGAGAATGATATGTATCATTCTCTGATAAGCAATAGTATTTGTATGTCATGTGTCTCCTATACTTATTATTTACAAATCTAACATATCCATCCTGTTCCCACGTTTGCAGTATGTGCGTTTGGATGATCGATACATTTGGGAACGACGAGCAAAGACATCGATTCTGTCCCCCTCTCTGCAGTATGGAGAAGTTTGCGTCTTACTGTCTGACAGAGCCAGGTGAGGTCTGATCACATGATAACTGTTGGATATCATTCTTCCTATTGTTAGAACTATACCCTGCATTCACCTTTTATGTTTTTACAGGTAGTGGAAGTGATGCGGCTTCTTTGCTGACGTCCGCAAAACGAGATGGTGATCACTACATCTTGAACGGATCTAAGGTGTCTCCCATAAAGCCCAGTCTTACCGCAGATCTCTCCACTATCCTACAGACTCATGTGTTCATATTCCTGGGTTCCCGGATGCTGAGATATAAGTGGCTTTATGCTTTATCCTCACACTGAGCGGCTACTGTGACATGGAGGGAGGACTGTGGTCAGTGAGGATTTTCTTTCCCCTAAAGTAGCGCTGTGATGTGCTGCAAATAGCTGCCTGTATCTCAGTGTCCAGTGACATTAGAATTGTGAGATGCAGTAATCCCTCAAGTTACAATATGAATCGGTTCCAGGACGACCATTGTATGTTGAAACCATCGTATGTTGAAAGCATAACTCTATGGAAACCTGGTAATTGGTTCTGAAGCCACCAAAATGTCATCCGAAAATTGGAAAAGGGGAGGATTAAAGAAAAATAAGTAGATAACTAATAGAGATAAAGCAAAATCGTACATATAAAAGTAAGAAAGATCTTCTGGGAGCTGTAAATAACTGTCTATTTAAATGTTTCCCAACCAGGGTGCCTCCAGATGTTGCAAAACTACAACCCCCAGCATGCCCGGACAGCCTTCGGCTGTCCGGGCATGCTGGTAGTTGTAGTTTCGTAACAGCTGGAGGAACCCTGGTTGGGAAACACTGGTCTGTTTAAAGGACAGGAGCTTCTTCAGGGTCCTGTACAGAACACGCAATGTCCTAAAAAAAAAATAATTAAAATGGAGCCGCCCTCACCTGGTGTCCAAAGGAGCAGCTAACCCTGGCAAAGGTAAAGAGTAGTACAGAGCATGTAGTACTTCTCTGTACTGTAGGGGGCGCTACCAGACACCAGTCAGTGCATACACTTCAGTAATACAGGTAAAGGGTAGTATAGAACATGTAATACCTCCCTGTACTGTAGGGGGCACTACCAAACACCAGTCAGTACATGCACTTCAGTAATACAGGTAAAGAGTACAGAACATGTAATAACTGTAGGAGGAGCTACCAGACAGCAGTCAGTGCATGCACTTCAGTAATACAGGTAAAGAGTACAGAACATGTAATACCTCCCTGTACTGTAGGGGGCGCTACCAGACAGCAGTCAGTGCATGCACTTCAGTAATACAGGGGTTTTACCAATGAAATGTCCATTCTGATTGGTCGGTTCTTCCACCCATTGACACATTTCGCAGATTCCATAGCATTGTATGTTGAGTCTAGTTTCAAGTTAAAATGGTCCAGAAAAGACCATTGTATGTTGAAACTATTGTATGTTGAGGCCATTGTAAGTTGAGGGATCACTGTATATCACATTTTAGTGGTCTGGTTTTGAGTCAAGTTAAAAGACAAGTATCATGAAAAGAATGTTTTTTTACATGATGCTTGTTATTTAAGCCGTAACATAAATGCTGATAATTTTTCATGTTTCATAGAGGGTGCAGCTTGTCCTGACTCTCCTCTCTCACTCTCTCTCTCACTTTCACTCTCTCTCTCTCACACTCACTCACACTCTGTCTCTCACACTCACTCACACTCTCTCTCTCTCACTCACACTCTCTCTCACACTCACTCACACTCTCTCTCACTCTCTCTCTCACACTCACTCACACTCTCTCACTCTCTCTCTCTCTCACACTCACTCACTCACACTCTCTCTCTCACTCTCTCTCTCACTCTCTCTCTCACTCTCTCTCTCTCTCACTCTCTCACTCTCTCACTCTCTCTCTCTCTCTCTCTCTCACACACACACACACTCACACTCACACTCACTCTCTCTCTCTCTCTCTCTCACACACACACTCTCACTCTCTCTCTCTCTCTCTCTCTCACTCTCTCACTCTCTCTCTCTCTCTCTCTCACACACACACACTCACACTCTCACTCTCACTCTCTCTCTCACTCTCTCTCTCTCTCACACTCACACTCACACTCTCACTCTCTCTCACTCTCACTCTCACTCTCACTCTCTCTCTCTTTTCCAGGCGTTTATCAGCGGTGGTGGAGACACAGATGTATATGTAGTGATGTGTAGGACAGGAGGCAGTGGGTCTCGGGGCATCTCCTGCCTGGTGGTGGAGAAAGGGACACCGGGGCTCAGCTTTGGAAAGAAAGAAAAAAAGGTGAGATGGAATTTAAAAAACGATCTGTAAGCAAAGTAGTTAGAATTAAAGGGGTACTCCGCCCCTAGACATCTTTATCCCCTATCCAAAGGATAGGGGATAAGATGTCTGATTGCTGGGAACCCCCGCCATCTCTCCTGCAGCACCCCCGTTCACCAGCCATGCCCCCTCGTGATGTCACACCCTGCCTCAATGCAAGTCTATGGGAGGGAGCGGGTCGTGACATCACATGGGGGCGGGGCTGTGATGTCACGGTACTCTGGCCCCTGTATCGCCCGTCATCAGCCACGGAGCATTCTTCGCTCCATGCAGCTGGTGAATGTGGGTGCTGCAGGCGATTTCGCAGGGGTCCCTTGATAGGGGATAAGATGTCTAGGGGTGGAGTACCCCTTAAATTGGTATTCCTAGGACTTAGTCTGCTGATTGTGGCCCTGGTATAGTGTGAGCATCCAATCACTAACATGTTATACTGACTCTGACCTCTGACCCTGTGACATCACCATCCAATCACAGACTGATCTACAACCTAGACTGCATGACCTCACTGCACTCAACCTGTGACATCACCATTGCTACACAGATTGCGTGACATCACTGTACTCACCCTGTGACATCAATAATGTCTGTCACAGGTCGGGTGGAACTCTCAGCCAACTCGGGCAGTGATATTCGAGGACTGTATTGTTCCGGTAAGAAACCGACTCGGCGAGGAAGGTCAAGGCTTCGCGATAGCAATGAAAGGACTGAATGGTGGAAGGATAAACATAGGTAAGAGGTTATAGGTCTGTACTGTGCGGTGAGAAAGCTATAAGGCCGGGTTCACACCACGTTTTTGCAATACAGTTCCTGTATACGTTTTCAATTTGAAAACCGTACGGAACCATATTGAAAACCATATGCCAATAGATGCATCTGGTTGCATCCCTTTTGCGTCTTGTACGGTTTTGTCCGTTTTTTTTTCCCTGTACCCCAAACCGTAGCCTACCATGGGTTTTAGTCCGGGTGAAAAACCGTATTGAAACGTATATGTTATTTTTTACATGGGAGTCAATGGGAACCGTACAGAACTGTATGTGCGTACGGTTCCATCTGGTTTTCACCATACGGTTTTTGACTTTGCACAGTTTTTTTTCTTGGAATTTCAATCAAACAAGTAAACTTTATTCATAATGGAGTGAAAAGTTAAAAACGTATAGGTTTTTTTCTTAAAAAACGGATGCAACCGGACATCATTTTTCAAACCGTATACGGATTAAAATTTGTACACACATTTTGATACAGTTTAGTCGGGTTTTGAGTAATCCATTTTTTATCAAAAACCTGACACGGGAACTGTATTGCAAAAACGTGGTGTGAACCCAGCCTAAGGCTGGATTCTACATGGCGTTTTTTTGGAATGCTGCCACTGCTGTTTTTGAGCCAAAGTCAGAGGTGGATCCAGTAGGAACTGAAAGTATTAAAGGGGTACTTCGCCACTCAGGGTTCGGAACAAAATGTTCTGGACGCATAGAGCCGATGCCGGGGGCTCGAGACTTCAAGACCACGCCCCCTTGTGACGTCACACCCCACCCCCTCAATGCAAGTCTATGGGAGGGGGCTTACATTGAGGGGGCGAGGCCATGACGTCACGAGCCGCCTGCTCTAAGCGTTCGGAACATTTTGTTCCCAACACTGAGCAGCGGAGTACCCCTTTTAAATGGGTACTCCATTGGAAAACTTTTTTTTAATTAAATCAACTGGTGCCAGAACGTTAAACAGATTTATAAATTAAGATTTATAAAATCTTAATCCTTCCAGCAGTTATTAGCTGCTGAATACTACAGACGAAATTCTTTTCTTTTTGGACCACAGAGCTCTCTGCTGAATCACGAGCACAGTGCTCTCTACTGACATCTCTGTCCATTTTAGGAACTGACCAGAGCAGCATATGTTTGCTATGGGGATTTTTTCCTACTCTGGACAGTTCTTAAAATGGACAGAGGTGTTAGCAGAGAGCACTGTGGTCATGATGTCAGCAGAGAGCTCTGTGTTCCAAAAAGAAAATAATTTCCTCTGTAGTATTCAGGAGCTATTAAGTACTGGAAGGATTAAGATTTTTTTTTATAGAAGTAATTTACAAATCTATTAAACTTTCAGGCACCAATTTATTTAAATTAAAAAAAATAAGTTTTCCACCGGAGTACCCCTTTAAGAAAGGATTTATACTTCTTCTTCATCACTGACTTTGGCTCCAAAACTGCGGTGGCTTTTTTCCCCAAAAAAGGGGGTTTTATGCATAGCAATTGCGTCTGAGCTCTAACCCCTTGGATTTCCATGACCTATTCGGCCCCATAAGATAGCAGGTTGATAATGAATGTACAGTGATCTGTTCTAAAGTATTCACCATGTATCATGTCATTGTTGGCATGGGAAGTGATGTGCTGTCATGTGGACAGCTTTGCCTCTATTTATGGACTTTTGGAGTTTTATTCCAGCATCCTGTTCACTCGGAGCAGCCCACGCCTCAGTATTACTTTCTCGAGATCACCTCTCTGTGCGGAAACAGTTTGGAGAGCCCCTGGCTAATAATCAGGTAACAGTATAACGTTACAGTTTAATAATCTTCACATCTACATTCTATATTGTAATCCCTCTTTTTTATTATTAATAGTAATACATATGATTTTTCATTTTCATCTCAGTATCTACAATTCCGACTAGCCGAGATGGCGACACAGCTGGTAACGGCACGTCTTATCGTACGCCATGCTGCTCAAGCTCTGCAGGATGGATACAGCGATGCGGCAACACTCTGCGCTATGGCAAAATTATATGCTACAGATGAATGTTTTAAGGTGAGCAAAGGACACAAAGGGATACGTGCACCTGCAATAGTGAGTACAGCTCTGGAGTACAATACAGGATATAACTCAGGATCAGTACAGGATATGTAATGAAATGTATGTACACAGTGACCTCACCAGCAGAATAGTGATTGCAGCTCTGGAGTATAATACCGGATATAACTCAGGATCAGTACAGGATAAGTAATGTAATGTATGTACACAGTGACCTCACCAGCAGAATAGTGAGTACAGCTCTGGGGTATAATACAGGAAATAACTCAGGATCAGTACAGGATAAGTACTGTAATGTATGTACACAGTGAACCCACCAGGAGAATAGTGAGTACTGCTCTGGAGTATAATACAGGATATAACTCAGGATCAGTACAGGATAAGTAATGTAATGTATGTACACAGTGACCCCACCAGCAGAATAGTGAGTACAACTCTGGAGTAAAATACAGGATATAACTCAGGATCAGTACAGGATAAGTAATGTAATGTATGTACACAGTGACCTCACCAGCAGAATAGTGAGTACAGCTCTGGAGTATAATACAGGATATAACTCAGGATCAGTACAGGATAAGTAATGTAATGTATGTACACAGTGACCCCACCAGCAGAATAGTGAGTACAACTCTGGAGTAAAATACAGGATATAACTCAGGGTCAGTACAGGATAAGTAATGTAATGTATGTACACAGTGACCTCACCAGCAGAATAGTGAGTACAGCTCTGGAGTATAATACAGGATATAACTCAGGATCAGTACAGGATAAGTAATGTAATGTATGTACACAGTGACCCCACCAGCAGAATAGTGAGTACAGCTCTGGAGTATAATACAGGATATAACTCAGGATCAGTACAGGATAAGTAATGTAATATATGTACACAGTGACCTCACCAGCAGAATAGTGAGTACAGCTCTACAGGATGTTACTCAGGATCAGCACTATCTGACTCATTATACTATTTGCTTATCTTTTTTTTTCTATAGGTCTGTAACCAGGCTCTGCAGATGCATGGGGGTTATGGCTACCTAAAGGATTACGCTGTTCAACAGTTTGTTCGGGATATTCGTGTTCACCAGATCCTTGAGGGTGAGTGTTGCAGATCACAGTGAACAAAGATTTCATATGCATTAACATGGAGTACAAAACCACATACAAATAAAGGCAGAGATTCAGATATCATGTCCTCCTCTGATTTCTGTAAGGTGCAGTGTTATGTCCCCAAATATACATACGGAACACTTTTAAACGCCCTATCTGATGTAGATATTGACATAGGAGGTACGTAGATCCACATAAGATTCCCATAAAGACACTGCACCTGAGAAAGTAGAACAGGAAGTGTTGTCATCAGGATCTCTTAGCAGCACAGCGGCAGGATTTTGAGCAGTGTCTATTTTGTGTTACCTTAAAGGATACCTCTCATCAAATAAACTTTTGATATATTTTAGATTAATGAATGTTGAATAACTTTCCAATAGCATGTTAATGAAAAATATGCTTCTTTCTATTGTATTTTTCCCGATCAGTCCTGTCAGCAAGCATTTCTGACTCATGCTGGAGTCCTAAACACTCGGAGCTGCCTGCCTGCTTTGTTCACAGCCAAACAGGCTGTGAACAAAGCCGGCTGACAGCTCTGAGTGTTCTCCTTTGTGAACAAAGCAGACTGGCAGCTCGTAGTGTTTAGGACTCCAGCATGAGTCTGAAATGCTTGCTGCCAGGACTGGTAGGGAGACCCCTAGTGGTCATTTCTTCAAAGTGGAAAATTAAATAGAAAGAATCATATTTTTTAATAACATGCAATTGTAAAGTTATTCTGCATACATTAATCTATAATATATCAAAAGTTTTTTTGATGAGAGGTACCCTTTAAGCACTTTTTGTCCTGATGGTGTGGCATTACAAAGTAGAATTGGTCCTTCAACAAACAGGCTCCTGTATGGCTAAAAAGTATTATGGCTATTAAAAGACAAGCAGGAAAAAAGTAAAAACACAAAAATGAAAATGTGTCCTCTAAGCATCTTACTTCTTGTACCCCTTGGCCATTCTCCTTTTGTCTCCTTATGAGGCCTGGGCAGCAGCTGCCTATTGGATCAAGTAGCTGATGATCATCCAGCGCTCCTGTGTTAGGGGGCAGTAGTAACAGAATCAAAAACATTATTTTATAAAGCTGCCGCCCTTTCCTTCATGCCACCTTAGGCACTTGCCCTAGTGTTCAATATTGTACATTTGGCCCTGGCATTGGACCTGTGATATCAAGTGATCAGCTCTCACATGGAGGTTGGGTATTAGAAAATAAATAGCATGTTTTTTTTGCTGTCTACTTTATTTATTTTTTTTTTTTTAAATGAACTGGTGCCAGAAAGTTAAACAGATTTGTAAATTACTTCTATTAAAAAATCTTTATCCTTTTGAGACTTTTTAGCAGAAAGGAAATTCTTTACTTTTTGAATTTCTTTTTTGTCTTGTCCACAGTGCTCTCTGCTGACACCTCTGTCCATGCCAGGAACTTTCCAGAGCAGCACAGGTTTGCTATGAGGATTTTCTCCTGCTCTGGACAGTTCCTGATACAGGCATCAGGTGTCAGCAGTCAAAAAATAAAGATTTTCCCCTGTAGCAAACAGCTGCTAAAATGTACTGAAAGGATTAAGATTTTTTAATAGAAGTAATTTACAAATCTGTTTAACTTTCTGCCACCAGTTCATTTAAAAAAAAGTTTTCCACCGGAGTACCCCTTTGATGATTGAACACTAATGAATATTTTGCCCCCCAATAATAGGAACCAATGAGGTGATGCGAATGATCGTGGCCAGAAACATTTTGCAAGGATGAAGAATGGAATCTCGCCCTCCTTTGCATCACATGAAGCTCAACATTAGGAGGACAATACCTAAGGAGAACAATGCTCGTTCAGCTGCTTCATACACAGAACTGATGAGCAAACACATGAACTGCATTTTGCTTAGGACTGGGAACATTTTTCGGCTAAAAGCTAAATTCAAACATGGCAGAAATGACAGAGATTTTACCTGCAGATTTGAACATAAGATTTACAGAGGATTGAAGGGGTACTCCACTGCCCCAGTGTTTGAACATTTTGTTCTGAACAGTGGGTGTGGGTTGTGACACCACGTCCACGCCCTTCGTGATGTCACGACTATGCCCCCTCAATGCAAGTCTATGGGAGGGGACCTGGCAGCCACAATGCTCCCTCCCATAGACTTGCATTGAGGGGGCGGGTCCATGACATCACGACCCCGCAGCCTGCACCCACTGTTCAGAACCAAATGTTCTGAACGCTGGGGCAGTGGAGTACCGCTTTAAAGCAGCAGGTAAATTGGAATGTATAAGTTCCATCCACTTGCTGCAGACATTTTTCCATGTTGAAATATGAGCATGATGAAGTTCTGGATTTTCACTGTACTGTAGTGAAATAGGATGAGAATCTGCAGCGAAATCTGCAAGTAACACAGATTTACATTGAGCTCCGTAGTGTACAATTTCTGCCACAATCCGATCCGGCCTTTCTGTATTCTCCCTATTCTGGTGACTTTTTGGTGTCTGTATCTTATTTATTTTTATGGGTGTAGGAGCCTTTCCCTCCACATCTGTCTGATTATTTGATATGCCGATTTGTAAATGAAAGATGCTAAAAACCGCCTAGTCACAAGGTTGTTATGTGAGTAATGTCTTCGGTGCAGACTACAATACACCAGGTGCTAGTAATGCCGTACTGCAGGTCAGATTAATAGCTAATAGGTTTATGATAAAAACATGTGTAGTATGGCATCCGCTCAACCACCAGCTGAACTTTTAGACCCTGTATGGTTCCCATTATATAGTTCACACATACAATTAACCTAAATAAGTGTGTGCTGGCGACGGGACCTCAGGCAGGTGGCAGCTACAGCACAAACAATAGTTTTTTAAACTTGGCGGGCGCTGACCAAACAGGGGGGTAGTCTCCTACGCCACCCTGACGTCACGTGGGGCACGCAGGTCAGCAGGTTACGCAGCCACATCACCACCAGGGCTGTAGGTAAGCCTGTAGGCCGGCCTGGGACATCGCAGGGCCGACACTCTTTTACTGTTAACATTGTTGTCGTGGGCACCGGGCGGCCTGTGCAGATTAACGTAGGGGCCTGGAGCTGCCGCTCCATCCGCCCCTATATTAATCTGGCCATGGTTGCAGAAGTCACACTCATATCACCTTTACATTACACAATAGGTACACAGGTATCCTGGACATGCTGAGGTCTGAGGGTGATAGGAGTGGGACTGCTGTATCCACACACGGGTATTAGTGAGAATATTGAAGGAGGCGGACAGGTTCCATTGAGGGTGTTGTAAGGGGTGTGGCTGAGGTTGTGGTTAGGGCATGGCAGGGGATATGGGCCTCAGGTATAATGCCCCTTCTCTGTATAATGGGGTACTTTCCTCTCCTTGTCAGTATTGATAAGGACTCCACTATTAATGTCTGGCTAACATTATCAGGCTATGTTCAGACCATGGAATGTCCGCACGGAATATCTCTGTGCGGACATTCCAGAGACTGCGGGTGCTGGCATAATATGCCGGCGCTAGGACCGCACAGGAATGCAACATCTCTATTGATGCCAATGCATTTCGTGTGAAGTCCGCACAGGACTCTGCTGCTCCGGAATCTCCTTGCAGAATTTCAATGCAGAATTCCACACGGAAATTCCGAGGCGTGAACATGGCCTTATGGTTACTCTGAAAAAGGGGGTACTTTCCACTCCTTGATAGTATTTAGGGGGCATTCTGGCTTCCAATAGTAATGTCTGACAATATTATTAAGGTTACTCTGTATAATGGAGGTACTTTCCTTCGTGTTAGTGTTTAGGGGCACTTACTCTAAATAATGGGGTACACTACTCTCCCTGTTAGTGTTTAGGTGCACTTACTAAGAATATTGGGGTAGTCTTCTCTCCTTCTTAGTATTTAGAGGGCACTTTGGCTTCCACTAGTAATGTCTGACAATATTATTGGGGTTACTCTAAATTATAGGGGTACTCTCCTCCATGTTAATGTTTAGGGGGAACTTACTTTGAATAATGAGACACTGGCTTCCACTAGTAATGTCTGGCTAACAAGGTTAGGACTACTCAGAATAATGGAGGTACTCTCCTTTGTGTTAGTGTTTAGGGGACACTTACTCTGAATAATGGGGTACTCTCCTCTCATTAGTATTTAGGAGGCACTCTGGCTTCCACAAGTATTGTTTTCGTATACTCTAAATAATGAGGTACAGCACTCTTCTCTCTTTGATAGTATTTGGGGGGGGGGGTCACTCTGACTTTCACTAGTAATGTCTGACAATAATATTAGAGTTACTCTGAATAATGGGGTACTCTTGTGGTGACATAGGGGAGCAAGGAATTCCTGATCTCTTTGCATCGCCTGGGCACCGTTAGCCTATACATGGTCTGAGGTAGAGACAGCTTCTCCTGGGCCAGACACAGGGAATAAACACACAGACGTTAGGTTACAGATAACTGCCTTTTACTGAGCAGGGTGCAGATGGTATTACACGCAGACAGCATGGAGCGGAGTGGAGAGGATGCAGTGTAAGGGTGCGTTCACACTACGGAATGAACGCTGAATCTCTGCTTGCGGAATTCAGAGAGCTAAGATTCAGCCTGGCAGCCGCCGTCGGCAGTAGGACCCCGGTAGTGCTCGCGGAATTCCGCACAAAGAATGAACATGTACACTCTGTGTGGAACTATTCTGCCGCTGAAATTGCTCAGTGTGAACGGGTCTCGCAGAAACCCATTCACACTGATGTAAAAGTTCACCACGCGTAATTCCACAGGAATTGTGTAGTGTGAACGCACCCTAATCCTCTCACCCACTTGATTAATAATACTGACTTGACATGGGACTGAAGATTCTCCAGGCTGCTAGGGTTCTGACAAGGTCCCACAACTTTCTACACCAGGGCTTGACTTTCCACTGGATGAGGAATCACTTGCAGAATGTCTGGATAGGATGGAGAAGAGATTTGTTCTGCAGTCTCCTTCAGGATTTCTCCACACACCGCTTCACTTCTTTACCATACTTGTGCGCAGCACATTCTTTACTCATAGAGTGGGGCAACTGCTCCCCCACTACACGATATACTACAGAATTTAGGGGTTCCCATTGGGCAGGCAGGGTCACATGGCTTACACTACTCCTCTGCTCTTAAAGGTATAACACACATAAATAACAGTTTGCAGTGCATAGAAGAAACATAATACAATATATGATAAAGTGCTGGAACAATAGAAACACAGCAGACACTTAGTGGGCCCAACACCTGTGCCGCAGGCATGTCCAGGAGATCCGCAACCCACAGGACAGCGCTTGGTGCTGGGACACCACACTCCTTTGTGTACGTGTTTAGGGGGCACTTAAAATAATGGGGTCCTCTCCTCTCCATGATAGTATTTAGGGGCACTTTGGCTTCCACAAGTAACGTCTGACAATATTGTAAAGGTTACTCTGAATAATGGAGATACTCTCCTTCCTGTTAGTGTTTATGGGGCACTTGCTCTGAATAATGAGGTACTCTCCTCTCCTTGATAGTATTTAGGGGGCACTCTTCCACCCCTAATGTTATGGTTACTCAGAATAATGGGGGCACTCTCCTTGGCAGTATTTATAAGCACTCTGTCTTCCACTAGTAATGTCTGGATTGTACATTTATTAGGGACACCAGGCTGAAGATGGTTTCTTATTCAGCAGCTTCTTATTCACTGAAGTTGGTTTCTTATTCAGCAGCTTCTTATTCACTGAAGTTGGTTTCTTATTCGGCAGCTTCTTATTCACTGAAGTTGGTTTCTTATTTGGCAGCCTCTTATTCACTGAAGATGGTTTCTTATTCGGCAGCTTCTTATTCACTGAAGATGGTTTCTTATTCGGCAGCTTCTTATTCACTGAAGATGGTTTCTTATTCGGCAGCTTCTTATTCACTGAAGTTGGTTTCTTATTCGGCAGCTTCTTTTTCACTGAAGTTGGTTTCTTATTCGGCAGCTTCTTATTCACTGAAGTTGGTTTCTTATTCGGCAGCTTCTTTTTCACTAAAGTTGGTTTCTTATTCGGCAGCTTCTTTTTCACTGAAGATGGTTTCTTATTCGGCAGCTTCTTATTCACTGAAGTTGGTTTCTTATTCGGCAGCTTCTTATTCACTGAAGTTGGTTTCTTATTTGGCAGCTTCTTATTCACTGAAGTTGGTTTCTTATTCGGCAGCTTCTTATTCACTGAAGTTGGTTTCTTATTTGGCAGCTTCTTATTCACTGAAGTTGGTTTCTTATTAGGCAGCTTCTTATTCACTGAAGTTGGTTTCTTATTCGGCCGCTTCTTATTCACTGAAGTTGGTTTCTTATTCACTGAAGATGGTTTCTTATTTGGCAGCTTCTTATTTACTGAAGTTGGTTTCTTATTCGGCAGCTTCTTATTCACTGAAGTTGGTTTCTTATTAGGCAGCTTCTTATTCACTGAAGTTGGTTTCTTATTCGGCAGCTTCTTATTCACTGAAGTTGGTTTCTTATTCGGCAGCTTCTTTTTCACTGAAGTTGGTTTCTTATTCGGCAGCTTCTTTTTCACTGAAGTTGGTTTCTTATTCGGCAGCTTCTTTTTCACTGAAGTTGGTTTCTTATTCGGCAGCTTCTTTTTCACTGAAGTTGGTTTCTTATTCGGCAGCTATGACTAATAGACCTTTTCTCCTCTTATTTCTCTTCTAAGAAGCTGGCCGAATAAGAAACCAACTTCGGCCTCGTATAGGGGACTCTTCTCCCTTTGCAGCGGCAGCTGTGTTCTCCTGTAACACTCCCTGACAGACAGCGGCAGCCCCGAAGCGCCATCTCCAGCTGGGCACTGGTATTTATAGCCTCAGGCCGAGGATCTGGCGACAGACTCCTGATTGACAGGCGCAGCAGGGAGCCTCGAGCTTGTCTCCTCCAATCACAAGCTGCGCTCGCATTTAGAGCGTCCAATCACAGCCTCCGCCACTGCTGTGGAGGGGGCGGGAACAAGGTATCCAATGAGCGAGCGGCTGTGACAGGAGCGCTTGGAGTTGCCATGGTAACCAGGAAGTGGCGGCGGCGGCGGTGGACGGGGATTGCAGCGGTTGCTGATGCTGGTGGCCGGAGCGGAGCGGAAACATGAGGCGGGAGCAGCGGCGGAGACTGACCGCTGTGTGCCTGCTGCTGCTGGTGGCCTTCCTGGTAGTCAGGTAACGCAGTGCTGTTCACACAGTCCCCTGGGGGGGCCCCATCACCTTCATGGTGCGGTTCTAATATAGTAGTGTGGACACGAGTGTATGGTTTGCGTTAGTGTTACAGAACTACAACTCCCATCATGCCCAGACTGTGTTTGGGCTGTATGTGTGGAGGAAACCCAATATAGTCCCCTATTAACACTAAACCCCAACTATATGTGGTCTTTGTGCACACAGAGCAGTGTTCCTCAACCAGTGCGCCTCCAGCTGTTGCAAAACTACAACTTCCAGCATGCCCGGACAGCCAACGGCTGTCCGGGCATGCTGGGAGTTGTAGTTTTGCAACAGCTGGAGGCGCACTGGTTGAGATACATTGGCATAGACATCCACAGATGTATATAAACTACACTTAGGACCCCCAGGATTATCTTCTATTACGGTTCATCTCTTTTTTTTTAAGGCTTTGTTCACACACGCTGCATTTTTTTACATGTCGGAATGTCCGCACGGAAAATCCCTGTGCGGACATTACGCAGACTGCCGGAAATGCACAGTCTCCATAGACGGAAATGCATTTCCGTGCAGAGTCCGCAGAAAGAATGGACATGTCCATTCTTTCTGCGGACACAGAATTTTGGCGCCAGACACATCTGGCGCAGAAATTCCACCGTGTGCACAGCGCAGCAGAATCCCATTGATTTCAATGGGGCTCTGCTGCCACGGAATCTCTGTGCAGAATTCCCAGTAGGAATTTCTCACGAAAATTCTGATGTGTGAACATGGCCTATGTGTTCCTGATTTGCATGCAGAAAATCCACAGCGGATCACAATACCAATTCAGTGTTTTTGGTCCCCCCCCCCTCCTAAAGTAGGGTTTTAGTATAGGGATTTTTTTTTTGGCATTCATGCGACTGATCATGTTGGGGGGGGGGGGGGGGGAAAGACAAATTTAAAATGCACATTAGATAATGGGGGGGGGGAAAAGGAAAAGGATTCCAACGGGAAAGAATTCCATAAACTTTATGCCTTCAGGTTAAAGGGGTACTCCAGTGGAAAACTTTTTTTATTTTTATTTTTTTTATTAAATCAACTGGCTCCAGAAAGTTAAACAGATTTGTAAATTACTTCTATTAAAAAATCTTAATCCCCCCAGTACTTATTAGCTTCTGAATACTACAGAGGAAATTCTTTTCTTTTCGGAACACAGAGCTCTCTGCTGACATCACGAGCACAGTGCTCTCTGCTGACATCTCTGTCCATTTTAAGAACTGTCCAGAGTAGGAGAAAATCCCCATAGCAAACATATGCTGCTCTGGACAGTTCCTAAAATGGACAGAGATGTCAGCAGAGAGCACTGTGCTTGTGATGTCAGCAGAGAGCGCTGTGTTCCAAAAAGAAAATAATTTCCTCTGTAGTATTCAGCAGCAAATAAGTACTGGAAGGATTAAGATTTTTTTTTAATAGAAGTCATTTACAAATCTGTTTAACTTTCTGGCACCAGTTGATTTAAAAAAATAAAAATAAAAAATTCCACCGGAGTACCCCTTTAAGGGTACGTTGACACAGACGGATCCGCAGCTTATTTTACGCTGTGGATCCGCCGTCGAGGGACCCCTACATTGTGCCTCCATCTGTGTCTGCTCATAGCGGCAATCCGCTACTACGAGCAGACACGTGATGTGAGAGTCACCGTGCGCACGTGTAGTATACTCGCACACATCATGGCTGCTCTCAGCCTAGCTCAGTGACCAGGGGGAGCGGCCGAGATGTGTGCGAGTATATTGCACGTGCGCACGGCGACTCTCACATCGCGTGTCTGCTCGTAGTGGCGGATTGCCGCTATGAGCAGACACAGATGGAGGCGCAATGTAGCGGTCCCTCGTCATCGGATCCGCAGGGTAAAATAGGGTCTATTCACATGCACAGTATCCTGCATGTATTTGATGCTCAGGATTTGAAGCTGCCGATTTGAATGTAAACGAAATGACTGAACACAACATTTAATTCTGTAGCTTTAAATCCTAAGCATCAAGTATGACTAAGCTCGGGCCATTGAACTGAATGGGGCCCCTGCCTGGCCGAGCAGGGATACAGCAGCATGGAGTTTTGACAGTTTCTCAGAGACCTAAATCTTCATGGGAACAAGGCCTTATACCAGTCACAGACTGAATGCATTGTTACACATGGATACATAGTAGCAAACACTCATGTTACAATGTATCCATGTATAGCAGTGCATTCAGTCTCCTGCTCAGAGGTCTGTGCTACTCCATCTAGCAAATAAGTGGAAATCACCCGCATGGAAGCCATAATGAAACCCTTTTGGCCTCCGTCGGGTGATAGATACATTTGCTGCATGTTTTGGGAAATATCCCGACACCAAAAACGTGGTGCAAAAAGAGCCTATAGCTGCTTTCACACTATGAAGTTCATCTGTTTTAAAGATCCGTTATAATGTCCCATTAGGAAAACCCTTAAAAATGGCCATTACAAAATCTCATACGGCCTTTACAAAATCCCATTAAAGTCTATGGGATTTTTACATTATCCGTTTTAACCCGTCATAGCCCGTTATGAATAACAGACGTTATTTTGTAACGGGAGAAAAATAGTGCATGTAACATTTTTTTCTCCCGTCACAAAATAACATCCCTTATTCATAATGGGCTATGATGGGTTAAAACGGATAATGTAAAATTCCCATAGACTTTAATGGGATTGTGTAATGGCCATTTTAAAGGGTTTTCCCAACGGGACATTATAACGGATCTTTAAAACTGAGCAACATAGTGTGAAAGCGGCCTAAGAAACCGATGGCTGAAGGTGCAGTTGACGGTGTGATAAGAGCTCCAGTATATAAATGTATCCGACCTGTTTTAGGGTCCGATGGGCTAAAAAAAAATAATAATAAAATGCCATTGGACCCTATATGTGTTGTATGCGAACGGCAGTGTGAACGAGGCCTAAGACTATGTTCACACAGTGGAAATTCTGTGCAGAATTCCGCTGGAAAATTCTGCTTGGAGATTCAGCTAAATTTACTGCACATTAAATTGAATCAGGATTGCGCTGTCCCATTAATGTGCCACAATTTCTGCAGAGGAAATTCTGCTTTCCGGATTTTGCTAAATCGTCGAATGTGTCTTTAAATTTTGCAGATTTTCAGGACGGAATCCCATTGAAGTCAATGGGGTGTTGAATTTCCTCTTCCTCTGTTTTAAGCACGTCGAAATTTTGCTTAGTTTCGCCAAAATTTGAGCAGAATATTAGAATTTTTACTGTGTCAACATAGCATGTATATCAGGATTCAGGTCATATGACTGGTCTGCCACCCCACATAGCAGTTCCCTAAGGCCTTGTTCACACTACGCACATTCCGCCTTCCTGTGCCCTCCCTTTCAATGGGAATTCCGCTGCCCAGTTCACACCTCGGACGTTCCTTAGGAGAACTTTCTGCAAGGAATTGAAAATCCTATTTGTTATGCTGAAATGGGGGTCATTTTGATCAGCACAAATCCATTGAGGAATTCCTCGCTGAATTTTTTTAGTGTGAACATACCCTAAGGCTGGGTTTAACACCCCGTTTTTGCAATACAGTTCCCGTATCAGGTTTTTGATAAAAAAAAAATGGATTCCTCGAAACCAAACTAAACTGTATCTAAATGTTTGTGCAAAGTTTAATCCGTATACTATATATACAGTGATCCCTCAACTTACAATGGCCTCAACATACAATAGTTTCAACATACAATGGTCTTTTCTGGACCATCGTAAGTTGAAACCAGACTCAACATACAATGTACAGACAGTCCAGACCTGTGAAACATGTCAATGGCTGGAATAACCGACCAACCAGAATGGGCATTTTACTGGTAAAACCCCTGTATTACTGAAGTGCATGCACTGACTGGTGTCTGGTAGCGCCCCCTACAGTACAGGGAGGTATTACATGTTCTGTACTCTTTACCTGTGCCAGGGTTACCTGCTCCTTTGGACACCAGGTGAGGGCGGCTCTATGTTACTTTTTTAGGACATTGCGTATTCTGTACAGGACCCTGAAGAAGCTCCTGTCCTCTACATAGACCAGTGTTTCCCAAGCAGGGTGCCCCCAACTGTTGCAAAACTACAACTCCCAGCGTGCCCGGGCATGCTGGGAGTTGTAGTTTTGCCACAGCTGGAGGCTCCCTGCTTGGGAAACACTGACATAGACAGTGATTTACAGCTCCCAGCAGATCTTTCTTACTTTTATATGTACGGACTTACTTTATCTGTATTAATTATCTACTTATTTTTCATTAATTCTCACTTTTTCCTATTTTTTAATGACATTTTGGTGGCTTCAAAACCAATTACCAGGTTTCCATAGAGTTCTGGTCTCAACATACAATGGTTTCAACATACAATGGTCGTCCTGGAACCGATTAATATTGTAACTTGAGGGACCAAGTTACCTCCGCCTCCGCTTTTTTAAGAAGAAAAAAAAATGCATATAGTTTTTAACTTTTCATTTCATTATGAATAAAGTTTCACTTGTTTGACTGAAATTCCAGTAAAAAAAAAAAAAAACTGTGCAAAGTCAAAAACCGTATGGTGAAAACAGGATGGAACCGTACGAACATACAGTTCTGTACGGTTCCCATTAAATCCCATGTAAAAAAAAAAAAGTATAATTTTCAATACGATTTTTCACCGTAGGCTACGGTTTTGGGTACAGGGAAAAAAAACTGACAAAACCGTACAGGATGCAAAACGGACAC